>NC_046157.1:182394241-182591021 GCF_011064425.1 Rattus rattus
GATTGATATTTGTATATAATCTAATACCAATGTTATATATCACTATCTGTGTGTGCACAGTTTACAGTTTAGAATAACAGTCAATGTTTGTCCCCTTGTTAGTTACACTCAGTAACTCTTGTAGAAGTGCCCAGATTTGCATTGTAGTCACTGTTTGAGGGCAGGTTCCCAGTAGATTGTAAGCTCTTTGACAACAAGGGACATATCTTTTTTTGAGGGGGTATCCAATAAACGACTTTACTTTCAGTCATAGTATTACAGTATTTGATTTCAATCTTCTTTAATATTTTTATCCTAGAAACCATTTATTTGACTCTCTCTCTCTCTCTCTCTCTCTCTCTCTCTCTCTCTCTCTCTCTTTCTCCCTCTTCTCTCTCCATCACTCCCTCCCCTTTTCAATTCCACAATAGCCCAGGTTGTCCTCAAATTTAGTATGCAGCCACTGGTGACTGATCTTCCTGACTTCACTCCATAAGTGTTGAGTTACAGATATGTGTCTTACACTTAGGTTCATTGCTCCCTCCCTCCTTGGATTTATGGTACAAGGTCTCCTATGGAGATATATCCTAGGTTGATCTTGAGTCTATGACCCTCCCACCTTAGTCTCCCAAGTGCTAGTATTACAAATGTGCAATACCACACCATCTTTATTTCAATGAGCCTTTCCTCTTGCATATTTGTGTGCAAATGTGCATATTTTCAGGTCTCCTTTTGTGTTCTGTAAGACTGGCATGTTTTCTTTTTTATGTCCTTTGGTGATCTTCTAGGCAGAAGGATTCACAGAGGGTGGTGACCCACATAGGATGAGCTCTGCCCCAGTAAAATCTCTGATTGGCCTGGATTTTCTTCCCCCTCTCAAGAAGAGAGCTGTATATGAAATGGGGTGGAATTTTACTCTAAATTTTTATGTATGCACTAATTAGAGAATACTTCTGACTTGGCAGTGCCATATTCAATTACAAAAGAGCAGCCACTAGGATAAGGAATACACCAAGTTAATTTGGTGACACTGTTGATTCTATCTGCTCTTCTTTTACAGCTATGGTCATTCTCTGATATGCCGGGAATATAATGACATCAGTGCTGGAGACAGGAGATTTGGAGGTCTTTTTCATTTGGGACTGATATGTCACTTTATGAACATTCCTTGGGACTTGTTTTTGTTTTGTTGTTTTCTGAGACTGGGTCTTGCTATGTTGCCCAGGCTGCCTCAACTTCTTGGATTGAGTAATGTCTCCTCCACTTCAGCCTCTGCAGGAGTTAGAGCTATAGACATGTGCCACTTTGTCCAACTTCAAAGTTTTATTTCTATGGACCGACTCAGTAAACAAAAGTTGGCAGAGGAAAGCCAGGCAATCCATCCAGATTTCTTTCTGTAAAAGGCATAGATCCTATACAGACTCCTGGATAACTGTTTGAACAGCAGGAGGCCTGCTGCTCTAGAGCTAATATCCCATAGCTAATAGCACGCGACACATTCTAGCACTGTGAGATAAAGACAACTCTGATCTGCCTAGACTTGGTGTCACATAGTGTAACTGCTGGACAATCTTCTTCCACTGGACAGTACTCAAAATTCTGTGACTAGGGTTTCATTCCTTTGAATATAACAAACTGGGCATTATCATTGTTAATTTACATTTGTTACTAAGCAACCTAATATATAATAATCCCAAAGCTATATCTGGCCTCTATGGCTCAGTGTAGATGTATTCATCTTTTCCTTTTCATTAATTAATTTAGTGATAAGAGGGAGAATATGAAGACAGTAAATTATGTCTAAATAACCATAAATGACTATAATAACTAGGAAGATGGTAGCACTCTTTATAGTTCTAAGGCAAGTTTTACAGTATCCTGTAATCAATGACCTGCCAGCTGATATAAAAATATCGGGTTATAGCTTCTCTAGTATATTTTGACCTTTTAAGCCTTCTGTGAGCAAATCTAAATCAGGAGGAATTTCAGGTCCCATTTTCACAGTTAAAGTTAGGACCAGCTATAAGACTGGTGTATATCGTATCAAAATCAATATCCTTCTCCTAGTTTATACAGAATTTAATTTAGAATGACTACCATAAACTGACTTTAATTTTTTCAGCAATAGGTGACAGAGGAAGAAAAACATCTTTATTTTTATTCCTTGTCTCACTCTACCCCACAGATGGAGCAATTTCTCAAGAAGATATACCGATTTCTGTCTTCCCAGAGTGAAGACGTAAAGGATCCCCCTGCCATAGAACAGCTGACTAAGGAAGATTTGCAAGTGGTACACATAGAGAACCTGTTTAGCCAGCTGTCCGTGGATGCAAAATCTCTCTTCAACATGAGCTTTTACATTTTTAAGCAGATGCAGCAAGAATTTGATCAGGCTTTTCAATTATACTTCATGTCCGATGTGGACTTAATGGAGCCCTACCCCCCAGCTTTATCTAAAGAGATAACCAAAAAAGAAGAACTTGGGCAAAGGTGGGGCATTCCCAATGTCTTCCAGCTGTTTCATAATTTCAGTCTCTCTGTTTATGGGAGAGTCCAACAAATAATAATGAAGACACTCAATGCAATTGAAGATTCATGGGAACCACACAAAGGCCAGTTACTAATGACCTCTCTTTTCTCTTTCACTTTCCCCTTTTCTCTCTTGCTCTTTCTTTTCTTTTTTTCTTTTGATTTTTTTTTGTGTATGATAGTGTCCACATATTCACATATGTGCTGGTAAACATGATATATGGCCCTATATGTATGTACATATATGCATGTAGAAGCCAAAGATCAACCTTAAGCATTATTCCTTAGGAGTAGTCTATCTTGTTTTGAGATAGGATCTCTTACTAAGACCTGGGGCTCACTGATTTGGTTAGACTGCCTGACCAACAAGTCTCAGGGATCACCCTGTCTCTGCCTCCCCAGCACTGGTATTACAAGTAAGCACACACCATCATGCCCAGCTTCGTATGGGGTGCTGGGAACACGGGACTTTCTGCTTGAATGATAGGCATTTATTGACTAAAGTATCTCTCAAGACCCTTTTTCTCTCACTACCTTTGCCAATTTTTCTTGTTTTTTCAAGACAGAATTTTTCTGTATACATGGTTGTCCTGGAGCTTTCTTTATAGACCAGGCTGGCTTCAAACTCAGAGATCTGCCCAACTCTGCTGTGATTAAAAACGTTCGTCACTACATCCATTTCCACTTCCCAAGCACTGACATTAAAAGTACATGCTACCACACTTGGCTTTTTTCAGGAGTTCTAGGAATCAAACTTTGATCCTCATGCTTGTGTAATAAGCATGACACCAAATTAGCCATCTGCCCTGCTCTGTATAGTGAAATTCCAGGAATGTTTATGTGTGAATGTTGTTTTCTCTACAGAGTTAGACCAGAGAGGTATGACTTCAGAGATGTTACCTGAGCAAAATGGAGAAATGTGTGAGGAATTTGGCAAGAATTTATCTGGATGTTTAAAATTTCGTAAGAGATGCCAAAAGTGTCACAATTACCTATCTGAAGGTAAATAATTATTGCTTTATCATGTCTTTCATGTGTGTGTATTGCTGTGTTCATGTGTGTGGGTACCTGTGTACACGTTAGCCTGTGCATGTAAAGATCAGAGGACCTTTGGTGTTTTCTCAGGTGCTATCTACTGTTTTGTTTATTTGAGACATGGTTTTTTTACTAGCCTGGAAATCACCAAGTAGTATTAGTTGGCCAGCCAGTGACTGAGCTGCAAGTCTTATCTTCTCCATTCTAGGAATTTTAAGCACCACCATGTCTGGCTTTTTAAAATTGAGTTCTGGAGATTGGACTTAGGTCATTGTGCTTGCCTAGCAAGCACTTTAGCAAATGAGCTAGCTCCTGGCCCTGTTTTTGCACTCTTGATTCTATCTAAGGATGTTCTTTATAAAGGTTTACAAATAATTACTCATCCACTGTATATAACTAATTCTTTTATTTTCCTCAATTCCATTACTGTGGATTTTTTTGTATGTATGATTAAAGACTAAAGAAACACAAATATATATAGAAGAGAAAAATAACAACCAAATTAGTTTAAATTCCTTTTACTACAAAGAAAAGGAAAATGCACTGATGAAGGAAGCCTTCTCATGGAAGTGGAAGGTAATGTTTAGATAATGACATAATTTTGGGAAAGTATAGTTCTTTCCCGTTAGGTCAATTACCCCACTAATACTTAAATAGGGAAAGTGGCTCTTTCTCAGAAGTCCCAGAAAGCTTTTTTTGGGGGGGGGGAGGCTCTGGCTAAGAGTGATCTTCTCAAGGCTTTCTAGCCTTTCACCCTCCCCTCATTTCTGTCTTTTCCTTAACTCCCTCCCAAGCCCCATAGACAGGGTGTAAATGTCTAGCCTCCTCCTTTAAATCATTAACCACACTTTTAAGTGTTCATTTCAGGGACTTTATAAAACTGTTATGGTATCAAAAACCAGGAGCTAACACTGAGATGTTGCAAGGTCAAATAATATATTTTTATGGCTGTGCAAGGCTTATACTCTCCTTAGAAGTAGGAGAATGAAAGTGACCCAGATCAGAAACAGAAAGGGCTTTTTATGGCAAATGAGAAAGTGATTAAAAAAAAAACAACAGATTTTTGCAGTTATTTTTATGACCACGAGAAAGGTATATGTTATGGGTTTATGGTCAGAAATGTTATGGGTTTATAGTCAGTTACATACCAGGAAACATTTTATGGTTAGTCAATTCTCAGAACAATGGAAACAATTTACAATGTGTAGTTCACAAGATTACTGGGGAAGAAGAACAACAACAACAAAAATTGAGCTTTAGCTAAGGACATGATTAAAGTCTAAAATTGCTTAACTAAAGGAAAAATAGAGTCAGCTGTCCTTTAACAAAAACAAGAGCAGTTTTTATTCCTATGCCCCTGGGAAGGAACACTTAAAAGCATGGTTAATGACTTGAAAGAAAGAGGCTAGAAGACACACTAAGTACAATGTGAATTAATGTCTTAA
The DNA here is from genome assembly GCF_011064425.1 of Rattus rattus. Classification (NCBI taxonomy): domain Eukaryota; kingdom Metazoa; phylum Chordata; class Mammalia; order Rodentia; family Muridae; genus Rattus; species Rattus rattus. The sequence goes on from NC_046157.1 coordinate 182,399,230, forward strand.
TAAATTATCCCACAATATTAGCAGAAGGCAAGTCAGTTTCACTGTCTAGGACTGTGATGGTTATAATTTTTTGTCACCTTGACTGAACTTAGAATCATTATGGACACATACATCTATGTATGGCTGTAGTGTTTCTAATAATGTTTAAGAGAATGGGAAAGACCAACCCTGAATGTGGACAGCATCATCCTCATGAGATAGGAGTTTGGACTGAAAGGAATAAAGAAAGCTAACAGCACCATTTACCTCTGCTTCCTGGGTGAGAACACTGTAACTAACTGCCTCATTGTGCTCTGGCCAACTCCACTATCATGAGTTAAACCCTCTACTGTGAGACAAGGTAAACCCTTAAAATGTTTTTGCTAAGTAACTGTCAAAACTGGGAAAAATAACTAACATAAGAACTCAGTGGGAATAATCTCCAATTAAAGAGCTGACTTAGCTTTCAGTGCATCAAACAGAAACCTATGAAAAAGCACTGCTTGCTGGCTTGCTCACAGCCTCAAGTATAGCTAGCATTTTTATACAGCCTAGGACTATCTGCCAAGGAAATGGTACCACCCAGTGAGCTGAGTCTCCTGTCAATTAATAATCAAGTTAGCCTCCTACAAACATTCTCATAGGTCAATATGATCTAGAAAAATCCTTTCTGAGATAATTCTAGTTTGAGTCAAATTGATAAGCAAAACTTAACTAGGATACTCTATCCCTCATCAACTTGACACACAAACACATCTCTGTTTAACTCTAACCTTTTCTTTCTTATCCCCAAGATGTCATGTCAATATCCTAATATAAAATACAACCTAGGTTTTAAAAGTTCTGCAGTCTTTAAAAATTCCATGTCCCTTTAAAATTTTAAAGTCTCTTAACTGCAGGCTTAATTCTACAAATTCTTTCTTTTTCCAAAAGGTAAAAAGGGGGAATAAGTATAATCAGGTCAATGCAAGATGAGAGTCCAGCAGCATGATTCCAAATTCTGGGGCTCAATGTCCAATATCTGAGACCCACTCACTTTCTGGCTCCAAAAGGCCTGTCTGCAGCATACTTGGTTTACATTGTAGCCTTAGGTGGGCTCCACTCCATATATACTGTTGTCTTGGGAAATGTCTCATGGTCCTGGCATCTCCAATACCTGGGAACTTACACTGTAAATGATGCTGAATCTTCACCAGTGATTTATTCTGGCCTCTAGAGACACTCTGGTATTTTGAAATGGTGCCAAGCCTCCACTCCTCTCTGTGACCACTTCATAGCTTCAAAACCAATACCACCTGGGCAACTGAAAATATAGCCTACTCCTCTTGGGTCAACTCTGAAGAAATATTTCTTTTATTGTCCCAGTGTAACAGACAATTTTACTCAATGAGCTCTAGTAAATCAAAGTAATTTACTCTAGTAACTCAAAGCTCATTCTCAGTTAGTTTCCTCCCTGCCTCATGCTTGTAGACAAAGGTATAAGGTCTCAGCTACTACTCCAGCGATATGCCACGTGCTGCCATGCTTCCCGTCATGATGGTCATGGACTCACTCTCAACCATCTGAAACTGCAAAACCCTCTAGTAAACTCTTCTATAAGTTGCCTTGGTGAGGAGTCGTCTTATCACCACAGTAGGAAAGTACCACCAGTGAAGTAGACACTATGGCCAATTGTTAGTTTGCTTGCAGCCTCATGCCCCCTGTTCCCCCCTTTTTTGGAGACAGTGGCTCTCAATGTAGTCCTGGATGTCTTGGATCTCTTCCCCTGCTAGGATAAAACTGTCTCAACAAACGAAAAATCCTTCCTACACACAACACACACACACACACACACACACACACACACACACACACACACACCACACCACACCAATCAAAAGCAAATTTGAACACCAAAACTACAGATTAATGTTCTCTGTTAATGGAACAGATCTTTGCACCCTGAAACTTAATGCACTGCAGATGTTCTAAGCTCTGTGATTTAAGAAGGGCAAGGCTTTTATTCTAACACTGTGCTCAACCAATAAGCAAAAGATGGTTTTTATAGTTTGCTGAACTGGACCAGTGCAGTGTTTGGGTATTTACTAAGCCTCTTAAGTATCAAGATGTTTCCTTTCCTCTTTTGCTTAATATTACCAGCTTGGGTTCTTCTCAGTTTTCACATGTACTGAGGTTGCAAAGAGCAGGTCCCCTGGGCCTGAACAAGAATGAGGATGATTTTTGTTTTTGTTTTTCTTTCTCTCCTGTGCTTTATTCCCTTTTCTCTTCAGCCAACTCCACAGGTGTTTTCTCAGCCCTTCCTTTAGAACAAAATATATCCATTAACTAAATGGGTTTGCCTATTTCTCCATATCTCCCTTCAAGCATATGTCTATCCCACCTTAGAATGTGTGTCAGAAAAATTTGACACCTAGAATCTGTCTTGATAGGACTATCTTTGAAAGATAGTACTTTCCAGGCTTTGATTATAAACTATTGTGCCCCATGTTCCTGGAACTTTATCTAAAGCTGCTGAGGTTTATTCCTCCTGAATTGTTTGACTGGGTGAACGAGCTGTTTTATCATTTGAAATTGGGAATAACAGATCCATTTCATTAACAGGTCTTTTGAGCATTAAGTAAATATGGCCTGAAGTATCAGTAACTTTCGTTATTCATGCATTTTAAGTCATTTGCAGAGTTGCATACAGAAGAAACGATAGCTCTATTGACAGAGTGCTTGCTATGCAAGCATAACCGAGATTATTCTCCAGAACCCGTGTAGAAGGCTGGGCTTAGTGCTAATAATCCTAGCACTGGTGAAATGTAGAGAGGTAGATCTCTGGGGCTCACTAGCCAGCCTACCATGATTAACAAGCCCTTCATTCCAGTGGGAGACCCTGTCTCAAAACAAAATAAGAACAAAAGGGAGTAGATGGACACTTGATTGACTTCATGATGCACACACATATGAATGAAACTCCCACAACACACACACACATACACACACACACACACACACAAACACACAATGAACTAATAAATTGACAACTTTCAAAAGCCATCCCATTCAAGCACTCCATTTATATAATTTTTACATCTATTTCCTTCCACCTATTTAAAGGACTGATAAGTAATTTTTCTGTTTGTCACAGATATAATGTGATGATTATAATTATTAATATTAGTAATTATAATAATTATTTTAATTATCATTAAAATAGATAAATTAGATTACAGAGAGAAAAGGGTTATTTTGGTTCACATAATTGGGTATTTCCATCTGTGATTGGCTGGGCCCATTGTTTTGGGCTTGTGATGTGGTGGTCCAATATCCTGGAAAAACAAAGCCACTTACCTCATGTATGAGAACAGAAAAGAGAAAGAAAGAGCCCTTTAGGCTCAATGGACTAAAGACCTTATACTAGACCCTATCTCATACAGTTTCCATTACTTCGGACTAGGGTAAGACTTTGGATTAAGACATATAGGTCTTTAGTAAATATCTAAACTATAGCAATTAGTTAATAGATATGGCATATATCAGGTTATACAGTGTAAGTGCAATGTAGGTTGATTGTCACAAAGGTAAAATATAAGGGAACATGTGTCTCAATATAATCCCATACCGTTAAAACTTATTTTTAAAAAGCAACTTATTTTAAAACTGGAAAGGACATAAGAAAACCCCACGTTTTGTACTTACATCAAGTATTAAACATTATTAAATTAGATGAAACACAACTGTCACTCCTCTAGATCACATTCCTTTCATCTTCTCAAAAGGAAATGGGGGGAGCTAGAGCTTGTGCCTACAGGCAAAACAGCAGCTGCATGTGAAGGCTGGATTGCTCTGTAAAAATATATAGTAAAATCCTGCTCCAAGACAATAAATAAGTAAATTTAGGAAACAGAGGGGATGTGGATGTAACTCAGTAGAGCACTTGACTTGTATGCACAAAATCTTAGGACTCATTTCCAGAATTACATAACTAGGTGTGCTGGTACACACCTGAAATCCCACCAACACAGGAATAGCAAGAGGACAGCAGCCAGGTGTGGTAACGCAGGCCTTTAATCCAGCCACTCTCAAGGCACAGGCTGGTGGATTCCTGTGAGTTCAAGCCCAGTCTGGTCTACATAGTGAAACACTGTCTCAAAAAAATAGATGCAAATGACTAATTAGTATTTATGTCTTTACTTTTACATTTTACTCATATACTATATCCATGTATACATACACACACATATATATACACCATACTTAACAGTGTTTTATGTTTAAAATGTTTACATCCACAAATTCTAATTTTAAACTTAAAATATTGCTGAAGAACTAGGTGCAGTAGCACAGACATATAATCCCAGCACTGTGAAGTCCAAATTGAACCTCTTCCAGGACTTCTTGAATGAGACTCATGGAGACGGTAATCAGTGTAATAGCAAGAGGAGTTTAATTCCGGCACGCTGGGGTCCTCCCACTTCAAGGGGAGACAACCTCAAGTAGACTCTGGCAGGGAGTTATATGCATTGCAAACAATTGGTGCAGAATTCAAACAATTGGTAGCTAAGCAGGGTATTATTAATGGGGTAAAGTGATCTCCAAGCTGACTTGTGATCAGTGGACCATTCTGGACTTTCTAGGGGGGAATGGTTGGGAGTCAAGGGGAGGTCAGTCGGGAGTAACAGGTAGCTTTGTTTGACAGCTTGGTTTGTAGTTGCTCTGGGAACTAACTACTCCCTGGAAGGCAGGGGTCTTTGTGCTTGGAGGTTTGCCGTTGAACTTTCCCACTGGCCCTAGATTGACCCCAACTCTGGCTCTTTCAGCACTGAGGAGGCTAAAGCTCAAGAGTTTGAACCCAGGCTGGGCTATATAAAGACCCTGTCTCAGCCAAATCAAATCAAATTGATATATATATATATATATATATATATATATATATATATATATATATATATCTCACAAATGTATTCTGAGTCCATTACTTCTAGGCCAGTCAGGGCTATGTGTGAGTTTCAGGCAAGCCTGGACTACAGAGTGAAACCGTGCCTCAAAACAAATGAACAAACCAACAACTTCCCAAACCCCACCAAACCAAAGAACTCCATATTTATCAAGGATAAAATGCTGAAATAAGATTACAAAATTATGATGGGCGGTAGTGGTGGCACACACCTTTAATCCCAGCACTTGGGAGGCAGAGGCAGGTGGATCTCTGTGAGTTCAAGGAGAGCCAGGGATACATAGAGAAAGCCTGTCTTGAAAAACAAACAAACAAACAAACCCCAAACTAGTAATAGGCATATTACTAGTTTGTATACAAGAGGACAGTAACACTATAATCCTTATAACTATTATTAGAAAAATAACTCACATCTCTGCTAGAAACAATAATTGAAACAATAATTTAAAACTCTTCGGTCCATAATTTTCATCTATCTAGTGTCATATTATCGGGTATTATCCAACAGTATACTGTAAACCCTACAAAGGATCATTTGTCTAGAGAAATCAGGAAGAAGAAGTCTGTTTGTGAGTCAGGATAGGAACTCAAGCTGGATAGTATTCTGGAGGAAAGAGTTGATACAGAGGTCAAGGAGGAGTGCTGCTTACTGGCTTGCTCCTTACGGCTTGCTCAGCCTGTTTGTTTATAGAACCCAGAGTCAGCAGACCAGAGAGAATGATAAACAGAGAGAAGAGACTACTATACTGGGGGAACATGTAGAATTACTTTACCATATTTCCAAATTCTGAATATTCTCTCTTACTTTGTGACGGGGTCTCACTCTGTAGTCCTGACTGGCTTAGAATTCACTATGTAGACCGAATTGGCCTCAAACTCAAAGATCTGGAGCCTTTGCCTCCTAAGTGCTGGGATTAAAGGTGTGTGCCTTATAGGGATTATTACCACAACCCTGTAAAATTTGTCTTAATGTTATTTATTGTTTATTTTTATCTTCATCCAGTCTAGTTTGTAAGATTCATCTAAGTGAAAAATATCTCACAATCATTAATTCATTATTTATGTCGGTCTGCGTTGGAATGTTATAATCCATTCTCTAACTAAATGCCTATACTGATTAGTTTTATGTCAACTTGGCACAAGGTAGAGTCATCAATGAGGAGGTAGTATCAACTGAGAAAATGCCTCTATATGAATAGGCTGTAGGCATCTCAATTAATTAGTTAATCACTTAATGATTTGGGAATGCCCAGCCCACTGTGGATGTGACCACCTCTGGGTTGGTGGCCCTAGGTTCTATAATAAAGCAAGTTGAGCAAGCTATAAAGAGCACACCAGTAAGCGGCACTCCTCCTTGGCCTCTGCATCAGCTCCTTCCTCTGGGTTCCTATCCAGTTTGGATTCCTGTTTTGACATTAATGATGAGCACTGATGTGCAATTTATTTGGTGTAAACCAAAAAGTCCTTTCCTCCCTAAGTTGCTTTTGGTCATGGTGTTTCATCACCTCAATAAAAACTTAAGATACTGCCTTAAGTTTTTTTTTAAATGTTGCTATTACAAAACACACAAACAGAAAACTACTTGAGAAGAACATGGTAGCCTATATGCCTGGAATCTCAGCACTTGAGAGATAGAGCTAAGAGGAGAGAAAGTTTAAGACCAACCTGATTGGCATAGCCAAGTTCTGGGCCAACCTGGCCTAACAAGTGAGAACCCAACTCTCTTACAAAAACAAAACAAGGGCAACTGTCATATATTTTATCAATTAATTATTCTATGGGCAATTCCATAGCTATAATTATATCATATTTGAAACATGTAATAGAAAAATATTTTCTTCAAATGTCACTGGTCATGATTTTCACTGTCTCACTATGCATTTTTTTTATCCAGTCTTAAGTAGATTCTTTTTTCTTACACCTCCATTGGGCTTATACATTTAAATTTCCTCATTTAATGGGATAGAGAGAATATGCCATGGAAGGGATAAAGGAGGCACTTCTGCTTTAGTCAAGTTTTTGGGTGTAAGGACTAATGGTCAACAGGACTTGCACTGTCCAGTAGGTGGTCTAGTCCTGAGTTACACTCCATGTACTGTCCCCCATTAAAATATAGGTAGTAGGCATATGAGACTTTTAACAAGAATTTCTTTATAATAAAATTTTAATTAGGCAATTTGTACTCTGATTTAATAATCTCAACATCATATGAGTTCACATTTTTGTAATTCTTCCTTTTTTCTTTTCCATTAATTAATTTATTTATTCACTTTACATCCAGATCACAGTCTCTGTCTCTTCCCAGTGTCCTCACAAAGTCCCTCCCCCATCCCCCTTTTCTCTTCTTCTCTGAGAAGTAGAAGGCCCCTCTCCCTGGGTACCAACCCACCTTGGCACATCAAGTTACTGCAGGTCTAGGTCCTCTCCCACTGAGACCAGACAAGGTGCTTCAGTTAGGGGAACAGGGTCCACAGGCAGGCAACAGAGTCAGGGACAGCCCCTTCTCCCGTTGTTGGGGGACCCCAAGCTGCACATCTGCTATATATGTGCAGGGGGTGGGGCTAGGTCCAGCCTATGTGTGCTCTTTGGTTGGTGGTTCAATCTCTGGGAGTCCCCAAGGGTCCAGGTGAGTTGGCTCTGTTGCTCTTCCAGTGGAGTCCCTAACCCCTCCAGGTACCTCAGTCTTTCCCCCAACCTATCCACAAGACTCCCTGAGTTCCATTTAATATTTGGTTGTGGGTCTCTGCATCTATTTTGGTCAGCTGCTGAGTGGAGCCTCGTAGGGAGCAGTTTACGCTAGGCTCCTGTCTGCAAGCATAATAGAGTACCATTAATAGTGTCAGGGATTGGTTCTTGCCCATGAGATGGGTCTCTAGTTGGGCTGGTTACTGGTTGGTCGTTCCCTCAGTCTCTGCTCCATCTTTTTCCCTGCACTTCTTGTAGGCAGGACAAATTTAGAAGTTCTTTTCTTTAATCTACCCACTTCTGCTCTATAAAACCATATAATTAGCAATTAGTTAAACCAGGTCTCACTTGAAAGTGATATCAGCAATTTTGCTTTCTACAAACAACAAGCATTAACTAAGAACTCTGTGTCTTAAGCTTGTGCCATCCACGTCCTAGTTTTCTGGAAATTTTCTTTACTTCTTTGCTAGAATGTCCTGATGTACCTGAACTACACATAGAATTCCTTGAGGCCCTGAAATTAGTCAATGTATCCAATCAGCAATATGATCAGATTGTCCAGATGACCCAGTATCATTTGGAAGATACCACATACCTGATGGAGAAAATGCAAGAGCAGTTTGGATGGGTGTCTCAACTGGCAAGCCATAACCCAGTGACTGAGGACATCTTTAATTCAACAAAGGTAGGGACCTCAGAGCAGAAATGACATGTGCTACATGTATTCTGCTATTACAGCTAAATTTGTAAACAAGCTGGGGAAGAATATACCTAACTCTATTGTGGTTGTATCTAATCCCACTCAAGTTAGTGTAGTTCATGGTCTAGAAAGCGGGGTATAATGGCTCATCTCTTTTACATCAGCTACCCTTAAGACTAAGTTAGGAAGATCTTTTGTTCAAAGTCTTGAATTCTACACAGTGAGTTCTGTGCCAGCCTACACCACTTAGAGAGACCCTGTCTCAAACCAAAACAAAAGAAAAACTTAAAAGGATTAGAAATGTAGCTTAGTGGTAGATTTGCCTAGCATTTCTTGATCCTGTAAGTAAAGTCAGCATAGGTGCAATTTAAGATGACAGTATATTTTTAGATCATATTTAACTTAAACACATTTTTAGATCTATTTTATGTTATGCAAAAGGGTGTTTTGCTCACATTGTACCTGTGTAACAAGTGAATGTGCATGCCTGGTGCCTGTGGTCAGAAGAGGGTGTCAGACTTCCTGGAATTGGAGTTATGGATAGTTGTGAATCACCAAGTACTTCCAGAAAAATCAAGTCTAGATCTTCTGCAGGAACAAGTGCTCTTCTTAACCTCCGAGCCACTAATACTTAATTCTCCAGCCCTGATATTTAATTCTTAAGGTGGCTGTAGTAGTTTGAATAAGTATGGCCCCCAAAGACTCATTTGTTTGAATGCCTGGCCATAGGTAGTGGCACTCCTGGGAGGTGTGGCTTTGTTGGAGTAGGCACTGTCTTGTTGGAGGAGGAGTGTCACTGTGAAGGCAGGCTTGGGTCATATAGGCTCAAGCTATGCCCATAATGATACACACAGTCTCCCATTGCTGCCCACAGATCAAGATGTAGAAATCTCAGCTCCTTCTTCAGCACCATGTCTGTCCTGACACCGCCATGCTTCCCACCATGATGATAATGGACTAAACCTCTGAAACTATAATCTAGCCCCAATTAAATGTTTTCCTTTATGAGAGTTGCCTTAGTCATGGTGTCTCTTCACAGCAGTAAAATCTTAACTAAGGCAGTGACTTAGTTTATTGTACCAAGAAGTATTACTGCTATAATTTACTTTTTTAAAAACTAAAGAACCTCACTCTCTTTATAGGAAAACATTGTAAGATAGCCTCCATTATTCCCATATTAGTGTAAAAACAGAGGCCTAGAAAGGTTAAAGACCATTCCCAATATTTCTCAGCTTTTAAAGTTTAGAGTATAATTTAAAATTTTTATTTACTTTATGGATGTTTTGCCCAAATTTATATCTGTATATCGCACGTATGCTTGGCTCCTAAGAAGGCTAGAGAGCATCAGATCTCCTGGAGCTGTAGTTAAGAAAGGCTGTAAAACCCCATATGATGCTGGGAATCATAGGTAGGCCCTCTGCAAGGAGCTAACTGCAAAAGCACTCACTCTTAGCTTCATAAAACAGTGGCTGACTCTGTCCTGAGCCATGCATGCCTGTAACTACACACGAATTGCCTTAATTATACAAATATATATTTGTGTTCATAATATATCTAATATAAATATATCAAGTATATAATATAATAAGATACAAAACATTATATAACCCCACATTGATTCTTGTGGGGTTAGCATTAGCATGCAAGGGTCCTAAAAAGACCTGGGTGCAAAAAACATTAGGCATAGCAACTAAAGATACAACCGTCTATACTACGTGATGTTCTGTACAGAAACAGAACCAATAGAGTAAATAAATATTACAAAGGGGATTTATTATACTGTCTTACATGATATGCACTGGGTAGTTTAACAATGGTGGTCTACATATTTAAGAGGCTAAGAAACAGTAGTTACTCAGTTCACTAGGCTTGAAGCATCAGCAACCCTCTGTAGTATTGAAGGCACTGAGGATTCCTGGAGAGTCATTGGTCTTCAGTCCATATTGGAAGCTAAAGAAGCTGGGTTTTGATAGCAACAGAGGATAGCAGTGGCAGCAGCAGCAGCAACAGTAGAGCAGGTGCACTCACCAGAAAGGAGTAAATGAAGGTAGGCAAAAAGCAACAGCTTTTTCCTCTGATCTCTTTATATGAGGGAAGCTGCAGGAAAATGCCACCCCCTCAAAAGGAGGGTATTCTCCCTACAATAAATCTATCCAGGAAATACTATCACAGACTCATCCACAGGCATGTATCTCAGTTGATTCCAGCTCCAATCAAGTTGACATCAAGGTTAAGCAACCCAGTGCCATAGTTGGGTTCCTATTACCAATTCCTGTTCTAGTCACTGTGTTTCAGACTTTTCTTGTGGATCTAGGTGCAGCTAGAGGTGTCTTGCAGCAATGTCTTCTTCAGCATTCCATTCTTTTCCAGGTTGCTTTGCTAATGCCCTTAAAAGTTTCACCTGAGAGCATCCCTTTAGCAATCAACTCATGTTGGAACTTCAGCCTATTTTGCTCTTTGTCAACCTGCAAGTGGCAGCCCATGCAAAGTCTGAAAACTAAGTTTAGCTACTCACAACAAACAGGGTAAAAAAAAAAAAAGTTGAGCGTTGTGGCAAATACTTGCAATCTTCTCAGCACTTAAGAGGTAGAGGCAAGAGGATCAGGAATTCAAGGGTGGCCTTGGCTATGGAAGACTGTCTCAAGAAATCAAAACAAATGTGGTGATGAGCATCTGTAATCTCAGCAGTCTAGAGGTTGAGGCAAGGGGATCTCAGAGGGTTCAAGACTAGTCTGGGCTACGTAACAGATGCCAGACAAGCTAGGGCTACATAACAAGACTGTCTTACCCCATGCCTCACGAAGGCCCCCGCATCTCTCATTACATTGAGAATCAAATTCTAACATGAGTTTTGGAAGAGATAAAACATATCTAAACCATATCAGGTAATAGTACTATGTTCCCCAGTTTCCAGATGAAGAACAGAAGACTGCAGGAGCTCACACAGAGTGAGCTAGAAAGAAGCTTGATGGGAAGTAGAGTGGGTTTCTCTAGAATTAGTGGACTCTGCTACTTTGCTAAACAAAAGGGTGGCCTGTAAAACCCATTCTTCTCGAAGCAGCTCTTAATCTATCATATAAAGCAAAGTGCAAATCATAGACCTGCAAGGGTTGGAAAGGAACCTTGTGTATGAACTTCACAAATTATTCGCCTATAAATCCAAGAGCACTTTGGGAGATGGAAATAGGAGGATAAGGAGTTCAGGGTAATTCTCGTCTGTGTACCAAGTCCAGCTTAAACTATATGAGACACTATTTCAAACAACAACAAGCAAACAAACAAACAAAACCAACCTAGAATTACTAAACTTATTTAGATTTGCCCTTTATGGATTTTTGTTAATTCATTTGTTTGTTTGTTTGCTTTTTGTTTTGTTTTGTTTCTCTAGACAGGGTTTCTCTGTGTAGCCTTGGCTGTCCTGGAACTCACTCTGTACACCAGGCTGGCCTCAAATTCAGAGATCCACCTGCTTCTGCCTCCCAAGTGCTGGGATCAAAGGTGTGCACCACCATTGCTTGGAGTGCCCTTTATGTTTTTGATAGAGGAATTTATTGGAAAGCATTTTTGAAATAGTTTTGTTAAGGTTACATCAAATTATATTTAAAGGTTAGTTCCATTAAAATGATTAAAAAGTATATTATATGCACTTGGGACTTATTAAGAGAGTAACTAAGCCAGGTACAACAGCACTCAGAGGCTGAGGCAGGACTATGAATTTGAAGTCAGTCACTGTGAATATGTAGTGAGACCTTTTCTTAAAACCAAACCAAACCAAAGAAAACAAAAGGAGGGGGAGAGAGAGAGAGAGAGAGAGAGAGAGAGAGAGAGAGAGAGAGAGAGAATATAATGTGCATGCCACTTGATTGTTTTTTGCCAAATTCACACATAAAATCATAAACTGCAAATGTTCTAAAAATTACAAAATTTGGCATTCCACATTAATGTCTACAAAGTAAACAATAGTATTCATTAAACATTTCACCAGCTGATTCCTATTGGAGATAAGTGGTCCCCTTGTGTGAATGGAGGTCAAAGGACAACTTATGGGAGTGAGGTCTTTCCTTCTATCATGTGGATCTCAGAGACCTAACTTAGATTATCAGGCTTGGCAGCAAGCACCCTTCCCACACTGATTCATTTTGTTGGCTTATGTTCTTCTTCAGGCAGTTCCAAAGATTCATGGAGGAGATTCTTCCAAGCAGGATGAAATTATGGTAGACTCAAGCAGCATTCTGCCTTCCTCTAACTTCACCGTCCAGAATCCTCCTGAAGAAGGTGCTGAGAGCTCAAATGTCATTTACTACATGGCAGCTAAAGTTCTGCAGCATCTAAAGGGATGTTTTGAAACTTGGTAAGAATAGCTGATTAGGAAAGCTTTGTTGAGAGGGTAGGTAACATAAAAAGAAATAGAAATACAAGAATTGTGGAGGAGCTATCAAATTTGCCAATGTTAAATGTCTGTGTAAAATGTTACTAGAAGGTGATTCACATACATCTTTAATCCTAGCACTTGGTAGAAGTTAGGAGATCTGTGTGAGTTCAAGGCTAGCTTGGCCTACATAGCCAGTTCCAGGCCAGCTAGCTAGGGCTACACAGTAAGACCCAAAGGAATGTGATGACTCAGAAACTCTTAGGTTATCAGTGTGTTTTGCCTTTTATTTATTTTCCCCTGTTTTTATTGAGACAGACTCTTGTTGCATATCCGGCTGACTGACTTCCAGGTGTGATCCACCACATCCAGCCTGGCTTTGCCTATTGGAAAGCTATTTAATCATGTATCCAGAGTCATACAATTTCTTTCTTGCATTATTCTACTTTTGGAATCAATGTAAGGAATCAATATAAATTTGATGAAAAGTCTTCCCTTTAAGATTTATATTTGAAAAATTGCTTAAAACTAAAATATCGAGACCAATCAGTATCTAAAAATAAGAGCATGTTTAAGCAGATATTGACCAAATCCACTCAATACACTTGATGAAACCTTAAAATTACTTACAGAATTTGAATAAAGACCTGCCATCTACCGTGGCCAGGTCTTTATTATGAACTTCTTTTTTATTTTTTGAAGTATTTTTTTCCATAATTTTTGGGTAAAGGATTCCAAGACACAGTAGAAAGCTAAATGATCTCAAATCAGTTGTTAGAAGAAAGAGAAGTGGACCTTATTACTCCATAAACACAGTGACTGTTATGGCATTTGGTCCAAATAAACAAGACACAAAAATCTTGATAGCATGACTAAGCGTAAATAATTATCAAATTTCAACTCTAAATTATCATTCATAAGGTACATTTTTAGTAAGTCACTATCAATATGCAATTAAGGTCAATAACACTAGATAAATTGCCTCAAACATGTTTACTAATAAGTTTTTCTAAATTATTAATTATATTTTGTGTGTATATGTGTGTGTGGAGATCAAAGGAAATTTTGTAGGAGCTGATTTTCTCCTTCTATCAAGTGAGTTAATGAGAGGTCAAACTTGGGCCTTTTGAGTTTTGGAGACCCTTTTTGTCAGTCAACATCTTTTAGGATATGAACTAAACATCTATTAGGTTATAACCCATAATCCAGGTACTGGGGAGAAGAAAATGAAGACTTCAACAAGATCATGTTCTGGAATAGCTTTTTTCCATGTAAAGAACACACACACACACACACACACACACACACACACACAGCAGTAACTCAGAGCTAGAATTACTGATTCCACACAAGTGAACTCTGCGAATTTGAGGGGAAAGCTCTTCCCTTTCCAAGAGGGAGTTTTTACCTATATATATTTCCTTCTCTCCTTCTCCTTTCTCCCCTTCTAGCTTTTCTTCTTATTGAAAAATTAATTACCTGATTGTTCTAATATGTATATATAATGATCCTGCAGAGGGGTGTTCATGAGGAAGGAGCTAAGAATACAGGCTCAATGTACTACCTCTGATTAGGAACTGAAACATCAGCAGATCTGAGTTGTAAGTATGGTGAATGATGTTCAACAAGAATGACAGGAGTTGGATATCAAAAAGCAGAGTCAGAAAAAGGGCAGGAGGAATTTTGAACACCAAGTTACAGAGTTTGAGATTTCCTCCAGAGGCACCAGTAAAGCTTCAAGATTTTGAGAAAAAGAAACAACACATGGGTATTAACTGCACATTTATAGCCACATCATCAAAATGATTATGATAAAATTACCTTGCCTCTGCCTCCCAAGTGCTGGTATTACAGATATGGGCCACCACTCCAAACTCTGTAAGCCTATTTCTGAGGTAATACCTTTGAGACTTGAGCATATCGGTTCATTTATTTATTTTGCAGCGCTGGGATATTAAACTCATTCTTCATTCCTGCTAGATGAGCATCCAACCACAGAATGTCATCCCAGCGTTCTTTTCTTTTTAAATTACAGCTCTTAATTCTAAAAGTAACAAAATCACAATCTCTACACCTTTCAAAGACAAAATTTAGTGATAATCCCACCAGTTCAACAAAACTACTGCTATCATCTAGTTTTTTCCTATTTCACATTTTCCAATTGTTTTTTTTAGGATGGATTCTAAGAAATAGAACTACTAGTTTAAAGTTCATTGACAGCTTGTTATTGTACACATTACCAACTCAAACAATATGTAAAGTACAAGTTCTCGCGTGGCAGCTAACATTTCAATCTACACGTCTCAAGGGCTGGGGAGACAATTCAAAGATACAATACTTGCTTAGCAGGTCTTAGCAATAAGTTCAATCCTCAGTACCAAGGACTGGTACAGGGGAAATCCTAAACAAGAAATTTGTGTTTAATCTCCCTTTATAATCTTTACACTTTAAATTATCAATAAAAGTGAACACTATCCTGAGCTTGCTTACTGACTGAATTTCTGTTTTTGTCCATCCTGTGAGCATGGTGAGTACATTTGTCAGTGTTCTGACTAAATAAATCCACCTGGGTCACATGCTTGTCTCAAGTTCAAGAAAGAAACTAAAGAAACAAAGAGGAAAGATGATATCCCCCTGGAATTTTTCAATCACATGAATGTTTGTTAGGTGTTCTAAATACAAGGTGTATAACTCACTAGGACATACATTAGATTCTTATTGGGTGAAATATATATATTTAGAATCCTCTTCTGGAATGCTCACCACCATGCCAGGTCCTTGATGTTTTTTATCTGTTTGTTATGTGTTTATTTCAATGTACCATATGCTCCACAGGCTGGAACACAACAATGTCTTATAAATCTTGAGCATTTGATAAGCATTTATTGACACATTCTTACCATTGTTGTAAAAAATACATAGGATAATGGGTCATGAGTAACAGAAGTGTATTGAACAATACCTGAGTATATGTAGAGTTAAGATTCACATCAGAGGACCAACTTTTTATTTGTTTGGTGCCAGGGTTGGAATACCCAGTATTGAGCATGCTCAATACATACTCTGCCAGTGAGCCACACCATAAAAATTCAGGTTTGACAAACCATGGGAACTGTGATAATTTCTTCAAATGATGAAGTTAAGAATATCCATTTGTGAGAGTTGGTCATGAGCAAGAAGCTCTGGAATCAAAGGTTATCTGCAGCTACATAGAGAATTTCAGACAGCTTTGGATATATGATTCCATCTCAAAAAACTCAAAAGATATATTAGAGGGAAAATATTTACATTTGAATCTAGAAAATGGAGCAGTGAAGAGACATGAAAGTTGTAGGGGGACAATTAGAAGAGACGAAGGGGGTCAGGGCAAAGAGGAAAGAAAAGTGAGTGGATATAATAAAAATACGTTGAATATGTGTATGAAAATGAAACCTATTGGTTTATACAATTAATTAATATCTACTAACAATGTCCACAGATGCGGGTTTTTCATTACTTTGTATATATTAAATTTTCAGAAAGCTATAAACATTTATCAAATTACCTACTCTGAACTTTTAATTACTATGGTGAAAAATACAATAAGATTATAGTTCTTTAAGTTATTTTGCCTGTAACTACTTTAAAAGGTAAGCTATAAAACATCTTGCATCCAACAAGAATTACCTCTTTGGGTGAATCCTAAGATACAATGCAGACTAATTACAATGAGCATAATTAAAGGAAGGTATGTTAGCAAGAACTTTTAGTGTACTTATGTTGAATGGCAGACTAATAACTATTTGTACTGAGTTAAAAATGAAAGTTCTTTCTTAAAGTGTAAACATGTACTATATTGAAGGATAGATCAGAAGCTCTGTTTATTAAAATAAACATTTAATCACTTAGGTGTTTATGTTCTGTTATTTCTACAAATATGTTGCCTTTCTTCCTTCCTTCATTTCTTCCTTCCTTTCCTTCCTTCTTTCTTTCTTTTTTGATTTTGACGGGGTCTATCTGTTATGTTAGCCCTGGCTGTCCTGGAACATACACCTTTAATCAGCCTGGCCTTGAACTCACTGTGACCTGCCTTGCCTCTACCTTGGCTATCTGCTTCCACTGAGAGGGTCCATGGGGTGGAACTCAGATCATCAGGATTGTAGAGCAAACACTTTTTTTTTTTGTTCTTTTTTTTCCGGAGCTGGGGACCGAACCCAGGGCCTTGCACTTCCTAGGCAAGCGCTCTACCACTGAGCTAAATCCCCAACCCCTGGAGCAAACACTTTTACCTGAAGAGCCATCTTATTAAACCATGTGGTAGACTCTTTTGTCCATAGATTCATGTGTACAAAGCACAAAAGAATCATGTATTTGAATTTGTTCCTCATGCCCAAGAGGTCTCATTGTGTGTAAATATTTAAAATCCTGAACACTAAAGTAGACCTAGTCTCCTTTAAGGTAGACCAGGGACAGTGGGCCTGGAGTAGCTTCCATTGGTCTGCCTAGGTTACAACCCCAGAGTCTGATATGTTCCTAAGTGAAATCTAACTGCTCCGAGGTCTAGAGGCTGAAGTCCAGTGTCAGGCACTGGTAATCTGGCTTCTGAACGTCTCTCTCTTTGTTTCTAGATAGCCACCCTCCCAGTTTCCCACACAATCTTTTTGTGCTTGTACCTTGCTGAAGTTCCCTGTTTGACAGAAGAACAATGTTACTGGTGTAGCCCAAAAGCATTACCTTCTTACCTTCCTAAATGTTTTGCCTCCAGATACAGCTATGTGCTGTGGTGTTTAGACCTTGGACACACAGGTTGTGGGTATGGGGGTATGGTTCAACCCATGCACATCTCTCTTCTCTGTAGGAAGTGGTTTTGATGCTTTGTTCTGAATCTGTTTGTGAACATAGAAGTTCCTGTTTCCCAACTGGATTTCCCAAACCATGCTTTGGAGGGAGACAAAGCCACCAGCTAGGCAATTTTGGGGCCAAGGTTTTTCTGTGAAGTCCTGACTGTCCTGGAATTTGCTCTGTAAATCAGGTTGGCTTCAAAGTCAATAAATCATCCTACCTATACTAAAAAAAAGTATCGGGCTGGTGAGATGGCTCAGTGGTTAAGAGCACTGACTGCTCTTCCAGAGGTCCTGAGTTCAAATCCCAGCAACCACATGGTGGCTCACAACCATCTGTAATGGGATCAGATGCCCTCTTCTGGTGTGTCTGAAGACAGCTACAGTGTATTCATATAAAAAAAAATAAAAAAAATAAATATGTAAAAAAAAGTATCTTGCCCCATCACTCTTTTTAAGTATTATTCGGTCCTTTATTTAGCAAGGGAAATAGCTTCTGTGTAGTTATTTTTGCTATGATAAAATATACAGAGCAAGAAAATTGCCATTTTAAGTGTAGATTTCTGAGGCAGTGAGTACATTTATACTGTACAACCAGCTCTTCTATCTATCTCCAGACATTTTCATCTTCTCAAATCAAACTCTGTGCACATTCAACAGTAGGTTCCCCCTCCAATTATCTTCCAGCCCTTGAAACACTCTTCTAATTTCTGTGTCCATAAATCTAACCACTGTTAGTACCTTGTTAAGTGGAGTCATTAATTATCTGTCTTTTTGTGACTGACAAGTATCATTTAGCTCAATATCTTCAAGGCTCATCCATATTGTATCACTGGTTGGTACTTGAGCCTGATATTTCATCATATGTAAAGATCAAATTTTGCTTTAAAAGCTATTCATCCACTAGATGGGTCAAAGGGGGATGAACTCATTTCTCTTTCAACAGCAGTGCAAAATGCTGCTTTGAATATATACATAAGATTACATTGTTCTCTTAAAAGTAGGTTAAACAAGCAGGCTGAGTAGTTAAACAGGTAGGCTAGCAGCCTTGAATCTTTTTTTTTTTTTTTTTTTTTAAGAGAATGAGGTGATTTTATTTTTTTTTCCACCTTTATTAACTTAAGTATTTTTTTTTTCTTTTTTTTTCGGAGCTGGGGACCAAACCCAGGGCCTTGCGCTTGCTAGGCAAGTGCTCTACCGCTGAGCTAAATCCCCAACCCCAACTTAAGTATTTATTTACACTTCGATTGTTATTCCCTTTCCTGGTTTCCGGGCCAACATCCCCCTAACCCCTACCCCTACCCTTCTATATGGGTGTTCCCCTCCCCCTATTACCACCCTCCCCCGAACAATTACGTTCACTGAGGGTTCAGTCTTGGCAGAGCCAAGGGCTTCCCCTTCCACTGGTGCTCTTACAAGGATAGTCATTGCTACCTATGAGGTCAGAGCCCAGGGTCAATCCGTGTATAGTCTTTGGGTAGTGGCTTAGTCTCTGGAAGCTCTGGTTGCTTGAATCTTAAGTGACCTCAAGATGTATTATTAACTCTGGCTGGGAGGTTCACCAAAAGTTCTAGTCTTTTAGAATTTAAGAGATAATTTTAGAATACTGAATTGCCACGTCCTTTCTTGCATACAAAGGCATTTTAATTTTCTTACATTTCTCCTCAAACTTTTATTTTCACTCTACATTCTGCTGAAATATTAATCTATAATGTATTTTTTTTTTTTTTTTTTTTTCCGGAGCTGGGGACCGAACCCAGGGCCTTGCGCCGCTAGGCAAGTGCTCTACCGCTGAGCTAAATCCCCAACCCCCTATAATGTATTTTTATGCCTAGATATTTCTTTCTTATTAATTAATTTATTTGCTTTACTTCCCAATATTAGGCCCCCTTCTCTTCCCAGTACCCTCTCATACAGATCCTTCCCCCATTCTCCCCTTCCCTTCTCCGAGGAGAAGGGAACCCCACCGTGCGTCATCTTGTGTTTTGTCCATCCTCGACCCCTCCCCCCAGCACATCAAGTCACTGCAGTACTAGGCGCAATCTCTCCCACTGAGGCCAGACAAAGTGGCTCAGCTAGGGGCCACAGGCAGGCAACAGATTCAGGGACAGCCCCTGCTTCCGTCACTGGGGACCTGCATGCTGCACGAAGATCAATTGTACTTCTGCTACATAAGTGCAGGGACCTAGATCCAGCCCATGCTCACTATTTGGTTAGTGGTTCAGTCTCTGGGAGCCACCAAGGGTCCAGGTTAATTTGACTCTGTTGGTCTTTTTGTGGAGTCTCTGTTCTCTTCGGGTCTGAGTCCTTCCCTCCAACTCTTCCACAAGGCTCTCCAAGATCTATTTAATGTCTGGCTGTGGGTCTCTGCATCTGTTTCCATTGGCTGCTGGGTGACGTCTCTCAGAGGACACTTATGCTAAGCTGTCTCCAAGCATAGCAGTATCATTAAATAGTGTCTGGGATTGGCTCTTGCTCATGGTGTGGCTCTCAATTTTGGACAGTCATTGGTTAGTCATTCCTCCGTCTCTGCTCTGTCTTTGTCCCTGCACATCTTGTAGGCAGGATACATATGGAATTGAAGGTTTTGCAGGTGGGGTGCTCTCCTTATCCGTCTTCTGGGAGTCCTGCCTGGCTAAAAGAAGTGGCTACTTCAGGATCCCCCATATTCACCACTGTTAAGAGTCTCTGCTATTGTCCCTCCAATAGCACCCTCGCTCAGCCCCGACCCACCTACAACAAAATTCTGTTCTCTCTCCTCTGCTCTCCCTACACCGGATTCCCCACCTGCTTCCCTCCTACTCCCCTTTCCTACCCAGTTCCCGTTCTCCATCTAACTTCAGTATCTATTTTATTTCCCCTTCTGAGAAGGATTCAACCATCCTCCCTTGAGCCCTCCTTACTATTTTGTTTCTTAGGATCTGTGGATTGTAGTGTGGTTATCCTGTACTTTATGGCTAGTATCCACTTATGAGTACATAACATGCATGTCCTTTTGAGCCTAGGTTATTGCACTCAGAATGATATTTTCTAGTTCTATCCATTTGGCTGCAAATTTCATGATGTCCTTGTTTTTAATGGTTGAGTAGTATTCTGAGTAGTATTGTGTAAATAAACCACATTTTCTTTATCCGTTCTTCAGTTGAGGGACATCTAGGTTGTTTCCAGCTTCTGGCTATTGTGAATAAAGCTGCCATGAACATAGTTATGCAAGTGTCCTTGTGGTATTGAGGAGCATCTTTTGAATATACGCCCAGGAGTGGTACAGCTGGTTCTTCAGGTAGAAATTATCTCATTTCTCTGAGAAACAGCCTAATTGATTTCCAGAATGGTTGAACAAGTTTGCACTCCCACCAATGATGGAGGACTGTTCCCCTAGTTCCACAGCCTTGCCAGCATGTGCTGCCCTTGAATTTTCAATCTTAGCCACTCTGACGGGTGTGAGGTAAAATCTTAGAGTCATTTTGATCTGCACTTCCCTGAAGACTAAGGACATTAAACATTTCTTTAAAAAATTGTATTAAAAAAACACTTCTTTAAGTGTTTCTCAGTCATTAGAGATCCTTCTATTGAGAATTCTCTGTTTAGCTCTGTATCTCACTTTTTAAATTGGGTTATTTGAGTTGTTGATGTCTAACTTTGTGAGTTCTATATATATTGTGGGTATTAGCCCTCTGTCAGGTGCAGGGATGATGAAGATCTTTTCCCCATCTGTAGGCTGTTATTTTGTCCCATCCACAGTGTCATTTGAGTTACGAAAAACTATCAATTTCATGAGGTCCCATTTATCAATTATTGATCTTACAGCCTGAGCCATTGGTGTACTATTCAGGAAGTTGTCTGTTGTACCAATGAGTTCAAGGTTAATCCCTATTTTCTGTTCTATTAGATTTAGTATATCTTGTTTATGTTGAGATCTTTGATCCACTTAGACTTGAGTTTTGTGTGGGGTGATGAATATGGATCTATTTGCATTCTTCTACATACATCCAGTTATACCAGCACCTTTTGTTGAAGATGCTCTCCCATTTCCAATGTATGGTTTTATCAAAAATCAATATCGATAGGTGTATGGGTTTATTTTTGGGTCTTCAATTCGATTCCATTAATCAACATGTCTGTTTCTATGCCAATACCATCCAGTGTTTATAACTACTGCTCTGTAGTACAACTTGAGATCAGGGATGGTGATGCCTCCAGAAGTTCTTTTATTGAACAGGATTGTTTTAGTTATCCTGGGTTTTTTGATTTTTCCAAATGAAATTGAGAATTGTTCTTTCAGAGTCTGTAATAAATTGTGTTGGAATGTTGATGGGAATTGCATTGAACCTGTAGATTGTAGTTATCTCTTTCTTTAGATTAGGGAAATTTTCTTGTATGATTTTGTTGAAGATATTTTCTGGGCCTTTGATCTGGCAATTTTCTCTTTCTATTCCTATTATTCTTAGTTTTTTTTTTTTCATAGTGTCCCAAATTTCCGGGATGTTTTGTGTCTAAACTTGTTTAGACTTTGCATTTTCTTTGTCCAATGTATCAATTTCTTCTGTTATATCTTTTATGCCTGGAATTTTCTCTTTCATCTTTTGAATTCTTTAGGTGATGCTTGTGGCTGTAGTTTCTGTTCTTTCCTAGGTTTTCCATCTCCAGGATTGCCTTAGTTTGTGTTTTCTTTATTGCTTCTATTTCCATTTTCAGTTCTTGGACAGTTTTATTCTTGTCTGTCACCTGTTTGGTTGTATTTTTCCTATATTTCTTTAAGGGATTTATTTATGTTCTCTTTAAAGGCCTCTCTATTGACTTTATAATGTAGGATTTTAGATCATCTTCTTGTGCTTCAGTTTTGTTAGGATATCCATCCTGAGCTAGCTGTAGTAGGATTGCTGGGCTCTAGTGGTGCCCTATTGCCCTACCTCTTGTTGATTGTGTTCTTACACTGTCCTTCAGTCATCTGGTTTTCTCTGGTGTTGTCTGGTTGACCCTGATGCCAGCAGGACTACTCAAGAAGGTAGAGGGGGCAGTTGGTCCTACAATGGAGGTTAGGGTACCACAGGCAATTCATCTCTCCTGGCTGTGGCTCTAGGGGACCCAACTGGTGGGGTAGTGTTTCAATCTGGTTCTTGGGATTCCCATGGGCCTTCACAGGGAAGCAGGGCACTATTGGGGTCCTGCAAATCTCCTTAAGATGGAAGGGTGAGCCCAGAGCTAGACAATTGAGGTCATAGGACTGTGTGTGTACAACTCACCTCTGCTGGCTATGCTTTAAGTCTAAATATCTTTTGATGATTAATAATATTAAATGTCTAAAAACTAAAATTCAAAAATTTTAAAAATTCTGTAACACCAATCAGTAGGTGTCAATATTCATTCTGGATTGCTACTATTGTAATTATTATTTATACACCATTGATCAAATCACATATATTACAAATTATTATGACTATGAACTGAATGTTCTTTGTGGCACTACAGTGACCTAGACCAGCTGGTTATTCTTCAGTGACAGGTCTTGAGAGGAACAGATGAGAAGATAAGGAGATAGATTTGTTGAGAATTAGGAGGTCTTACATAAGCTATGTCTTATGACAAGCGTATTGTGTACTATTTCTAGGGGATAAATGAGATGAAGTCAGCAGGAAGTTTATCAGGCAATGTTGCACATGAGGCACACAGAGTATCTCAAGAACATTACAGACCAAGCACACAGCAGCCTTGTGACTGATATCTGTAGTCCCCAAAGGTGGAAAGAATTTGGTTCTTAGGATCTGGAGCTGAAGCTTCCCAAAGCTCTAGCCTCAGGCCAATATCAGTTCTGCCAAGCATGTTCTGGTCTCAGAGAAGAACGATGTTCCTTCTGTATACATCAGAACTTCAGGGAAAGCCTCAAGTCGGTCTAGCCCTCAACACTAGGGAATGAACTTAGGTTCTGTTATTTGTCACATCCTGACCCAACTAAAAAAACTGTTTGAAAAAAAAAAAAAAAAACTAAGAAAACACACTTTCAATCATTTATCTCTACTGGAAAATCAATACCATGAAGACCAGATCCTTGCCTGTCTTGCTCCTTGTTGATACAAGCAAGGTATTGTGATAGAAATGTTTATTAAATGAATTAATATATGTTTGCTTAAGGATCATTTGTTCTGGGTAACATTATTCATCAGCCAGCTTAAAAGGACCCTTCCCATCAAAACAAGGTTCCCAAAGAAGGCCACAGTATAGGGTTTTCCATGAGAGTAGGAAACTCCACTCTTGAGTTTTTGTTCACCTTAATTAGATGATTTTGGGTAGAAAAAAATATTAGACTCTACATAAAGAAAGTTAGCATAAAAGTAATATGCAACTGGATAGATCTTTTCTGTTAGGATTCTGCTGATGGCTAAAAAGGTATGGGGGCTCTTTTTGGTTGGTGCAGAGCTATAGGGAATAAAAACATTTGACTGGTTTTCTGAAGGCATACCAGCCCTCTGCAGTATGTTGGACAATCACACTCAGCCCCATAGGAAGCACCAGAGAAAGTTCCCCTTAGAAGTCCTGCAGCTCCCTGACACCCAGAACCCCAGCTCACTTAGGCAATCATCTCTGTACACCCAGGTGTGTTCTCAAATGAGTCCTGGCCATTTACTATTTTCTGAACTCAGATTTCTTACAGCGCACCTGTTACTTCCCAAACAACCACCAGAAATCTAACAGCTCAACAGACAGAAGGACTCAGCATGCACTATTCCAAATATATCACCTTGACATAATGTGTATTTTAAGCTGAGGGAAGTGAAGAGATTGCTCTCATCATGTCCTACCTTTCTCCTACAAAGAAGGCTGTACAAAAATTCTTGGACCTACTGTTCCTGAAAATAGGATATTCTAGAAGGCCATACTTTATAAAAAGCAACTCTTATCCTTAATTATTCTCTGCATAGCTGCCCCTCCAGCCCTTTAAAATGTTCAGAATAAAGTGAGGCTTTATTCTAGAAACTTCAGTTCACACCTTGGTCTTTGGGTCTTTATTTCTGGCCTCCCATGTTATGTAAACATATTAATAAACTTATCATAGTAACCTGTTCTTTTATTCAACATTAGCCATGACCTCGTGATAGGCAAAGAAAGGATATTACCTTTATTCTCCTCCATAAGGGAGGATCTAACTTCCCAAAGGAAGAACTGATAATTTGGAAGAACTGCCATTACACTAGTCAGAGTTTGGGTGGAAAAACCACGGGGAAAAAGGTCTAGGTTGATCTAGGAAATGCCAGACTAACATCAAACAAAATAGATTTTTCAACTTATTGCAACCCTGTCATTCAATGCACTTTAGCCTAGTATGGCTTCAGTGAACATGCACACAATTATGTAGCACGAATGCCAAGCTTGTGAAATGTTTCCTGTAATACTTCTAATTATACCGAAATGGCCCACCATTTTTACAAATTTCCTTTGAAGTTTGGATTGTTTTATGAAGTATAACCACATAGAAACAGTCAACATTATCTTAGCTGACTAAATATTCAGGGGTACAGATAAAAGATGATTATCTAATCTCTTTTAGAACCCATTCCATCATAAAGTTTTTATTTACACTGAAAATTATTTTATTTTATGCATATGGGTATTTTGCTTGCATGTATGTCTGTGTACCACGCGTGTGTCTAGTGCCCACAGAGGCCAACAGATCTCTTGGGACTGGAGTTACATAGGTGTTTGTGGGCTGTCATGTGGGTGCTAGAAATTGAACCTGTGCTCTCAACTGCTGAGCCCTCTCTCCAGCCTGACAACATAAATATTTTGAGGCTGAACTTTAGCAGGAAGACAGGAGCATCTTGCTGTGTTAGTTTCTTTTCACTTTGACACGATACCTGTGGCCATCAACTTACCAGGGTTTACTTTTGGCTGAAGGTTTCAGAACATGGTTGTTTTAGTTGCTTTCTTGTCTGTGGGGAACAACACCTCACTTTATCATACACAGAACATTATCATGATTCCTTATTGTAAAGTTAGATCCTGTTTACCTCGGGAAGCAAAGAATAACAGCTATGCAGAGAAACAGGAAGCATCCAGGATCCCAATGTCACCTTTAAGAATGACTACCTCTGGTAACTAGACCCCACTTGCTAAAGGGTATATCAGCTTCCAATAATACCACAGGCTAGCTAGAAAGCCTTTTAACACATGGGCCTTTTAGGAGATACTTACCCAACTCATACCATATGCAAAAATGACAAATATGAGATACAGGAAAAAAAAAACCAACAACTATAGATGGGCTGGGTTTATTGCCCAGTGGTGGTATGAACATGTGAGAAGTTTGGAGTTGAATCGCAGGGGAAGAAAAAAGTTGGAAGTGTTTAGAACATTTCAGTAGAGCCAAAATTCTGTTCTTTATATCCTCAGACATAACCAAAATTTTAAAAGCTTGTTGGGCACCTACAATGTATTAAATAAGAGATACAGATCTCTTGTATGTATATTAATACATTTTGAACTCATCAGATGGCTCTGTTCACCAATGGTTAAACTGAAAAATGTGGCATGGAATTTTGAAATTTTGAGCTGAGTGACAGAGATGGCTTAGCTGGTAAAGGGCTTGCCACCAAGCTTGATGTCTTGAGTCATCTTCATCCCTACCCCAACCCCAATGTGTAACCAGAAACCTACAAGGCACATACATTTTAAAGAATGCTTTAAAGTCCACCATCAATTTTAACAATGTACATCTTCTACTAGTCCCAGCTGACAGTCTTCAACAAGGCTGGGCAAATGGAGTCATGAGAATGCAAATCACTCGTTACGCTGTCCTTTAGATGTAGGGAACGAAACTCAAATAGTTGGGAATGAGCAAAAGAAACTTATTCTAAGTACTATCATTTTGTTTTCAGACTCCATTTAGTCATAGTAAGAGACTAAATTCAAGGTCCCAGGGCCCAGGGGAGCTGGGGACTTCCCAATAGCTGAACAGCTGTTGTAAGGAAATAGTTGTCTTGAGTCCAGACATCTCAGGGACAATTTCACTAGCTTGCTGGCAGAGTCAAACTAAGATCCTAAGCCAAGGAACCAACTCCTATCCTAATTGATGGAAACTCCCTTGCTCAAGCCCTTATGTCAAAACATGATTAGACAATGCTACAGCTCACCCAGCCTCTCCATTCTTTATGGTTTTATTCTTTAAATATGCTGTACAATGTCCCTTCATGGTCCGTCCAGTTCTGAGTCTGTTCTGTGGCCCTAATCGATCAATAGCGGTTTTCCGGAGCTGGGGACCGAACCCAGGGCCTTGCGCTTGCTAGGCAAGCGCTCTACCACTGAGCTAAATCCCCAACCGATCAATAGCGGTTTAATTACAATAAAAATTTGTCATCTGAATTGACCTGGTGTTTGAATTATGTTGGATTTATGTCGGATTTAAGCCGACCCCGCAACAAAATAACAGGGTTTGTTTTCAAATTTTCAAGAACAAGAAATCAACCTCTTTCCTGGCTTGGAAAATGAGATCCTTAGGGCCAGTGCATCAAAAGGCAGGCTCTGGTGTGCTCTAGTATAAATAAGCCAAAGGCTCTTTTTGAGATAGGGTCTGAAGTACCCAAGTTGGCCTTGAATTTGCTATGAAGCAAAGGATTGCCTTAAACTCCAGATCCTCTAGCCTCAATCTCCCAAGAGCTGGGATTACTGGCGTTTGTCCCCACACCCTGATCCTATAGGCTCTTAATGTCAAAATAGGGCAAATTGAAATTCGAGAAAGCCGGCAGGTGTTTGCCTTGCAAGCTGTAACCACTTCAGCTATGTGGGAGGGGGTCTGCCAATTTCGGCGGCCAGAAGCTTCCCAGCAGGAAGAGGCGGGCTCGAGTAGGAGGAAAAGAGCAACCGGAAGGTGCGGGTTTTGGCGCCGACTACACTGCCGCCAGACTGCTCCGCGATGCTGGTTGAAGGCTCTGAGCTGCAGTCCGGCGCTCAACAGCCACGCACGGAAGCCCCGCAGCATGGAGAACTCCAGTACCTGAGGCAGGTGGAGCACATTATGAGCTGCGGCTTCAAGAAGGAGGACCGCACGGGCACTGGCACCCTGTCGGTGTTCGGCATGCAGGCACGGTACAGCCTGAGAGGTAACCGAGGCTGGTCCCCGCTAGCGGGATGGACTGTGGGAGGATCCGGCGGGCTGGGCGCGCGGAGACGCGGGGCGGCCGGCCACGGTTAGCCCTAACCCAGGTTCTGAGGTTCTAGGAGCCTTAAACTCCGCGCGTCCGCCCCAGGGCCGCTAGGTGGCAGCTGCTGCAAGTAAATTAGGTCCTGAAGGTCTCCCTTTGACCTTAATCCCGGTTAAACCTTTTCTCCTGAATCCAGTTTTAACCAGATGTGCGGCCCCGAGGGGAGGGAGTGGGAGAAACTTGTCTGGGCTTGTTCTGACCTTGCCCAGAGGTCTGTCCTGAGTTTGCTCCTCCTCTTCCTCCCCTTATCTGGTGTTCCCCTTTGTTACTGTTTTTTTTTTTTTAAAAATTGGAGCGAAAATGGCTTGGGCGGTGCTACAGATGCGCGGGAAAAGGGGAGGACCCAGCCCGAGGCGGGAGCTGTGGGGTTTCCTCCAACAGCATTGGCTTTTAAAGAGGAACCAGAGGATGTCTGGGAGAAAAGAATGGAATCAAACACAGGACCTTCTAGGTGTTGGCTGGGGATGGGGGTGCTAATGGTGGTATTTAGGATAACTGAAGAGGAACCTGACACTGGCGTGGAGAGTAGCTTTGAGTGGGGATATGCACACTCTTAGGGAATTCACTTAAGTCTCAAACATTTTCTGGAGCTGGAAACTACAGCCTCTGCTGCACAGATTGATCCAGCCTAAAGGGCCTCCGAGAACTGTGGACCCTGACGAACCACAGACCCAGTTGTTGTTGTTTTTTTTTTTTTTTTTTTTTCTTTTCTTTTTTCGAGCTGGGACCGGACCAGGCAGGGCCTTTGTGCTTGCTAGGCAAGCGCTCTACCACTGAGCTAAATCCCAACCCACAGACCCAGTTTTTAATTCTCTTCCTCTTCGTAGACTGCTTTTTTGTCCTTTAGCTCTCTAGTCTTCATTCGGCTTTTTGATAATGTTAAAGATGGAAGTAGTGTTCTGGTTGCAAAACATTTACTCAGGCTGTACCCCTAACCTTAGTATTTTCACTTTGCCTTGTGGATTGCTTGACCTGCCCCCACCCCTTTGCCTCTTAAGCTGTGGACGCTTGGGCATTTTCTTTGGGTACCTTTGAAGTGGATGTCACCAAGTTCCCTGATGGCCATTCTGAGGAGTAAACAATTCTGTTTCCCTATACTACTAGGTCAGTTTGCTTTCCCAGTATCTGAAAACTGTTCAGTTTTTACATGAGGGATATCACCTCTCTGCCCATGGCATATGGACTTGGGTATGGGAGGGCTTTACGTTGTGTCTGAGGTCACATTTTGTGTGTTGTCAATACAGCCCTGTGACTGCGTTCACAGTGGCTGATTAGTGGGTGGGGACCTTTTCTCTTTCCCATATGGGTATCCCCTGGAGAACTGTGATGTCCCTGACTTGTCCAGTAGCTGGGTAGGAGCTTTCTTCTCCTGCAGCTGCTCCAGGGTTTTGGGTCCCAGGAACTTTCCTTCCGTAGAGAAAGCTGGATGGTGGCTTGCTTTATTTTTACCATGTTTTAACTGTATGACAAACTGTTTTTCAGATGAATTTCCTCTGCTCACAACCAAACGAGTATTCTGGAAGGGAGTTTTGGAGGAGTTGTTGTGGTTTATTAAGGTACGGGTGGTGCTGCTATTGGAAGCCGTTAGTCTTCACAACACCAGTCTTAGAAGTCTTAGTAACTTGCAGTTGTTAGCCATCCCCACTTCTTTGGTTCATTTTCCAGTTCTGTTTTCTCTCTCCCACCTATCCTGCTCTCCTCACTAATCTGAAAACATGGGGATATTCCTGCCTAGGGCTCTGGCCATTCCCAGTGCCTACTATCTTTTCCTTCCAGATGGAGTATGATTCTCTCCCTTTCTTCCAGTCCCACTCAGATAGCCTTGACCTAATCAAGATAGATTCTTCTCCCTTCTCACTTCTTTCTCTCTCCTTATAGGGAAACATCATCAGCTGGCCTATAAATCAGCTTTTCATGATTTTTCTGGATGGGAGATAAATAAGTACAATGTCCCCTGAGTTTCCCAAAGTTAGAGAATCTATTTGTCCTGTTTGCTATTGTATTCCTAGGTCCGGAATGTCGCCAGCCATGTGGTCTGTGGTTACACAGAAACCCTGTCTTGAAAACAAAAACAAAACAAAGCGATTGACAAGTTATTTATTGGGAGTGAAAAAGTTAAAAGAAAGAGGGGCTGGAAATCTGACACCATGGTTGAGAGCACTTGTTCTTTCAGAGGACCCAGATTTGGTTCCCAGTCCCCACAGGATGACTGAAGCATTTTCCAGAAAAGCTAACTAATGATTATCACTACAAATTCTTTAGCCAGATACATGATACATGAACAAACTGTACTTGGAGTATTATTAAACAAGTCCATTTGGGGGATTATGTGTAGACATGGAACATGCTTGATTTAGCAGTTCAAAACTGTCATGAGGTAGGAATATATTAGGAACTTGGAGGTTTTAGAACATAAAATCAGGCAGTGATGGCTCACACCTTTGATTCCAGCACTCAGGAAGCAGAGGCGGGTGGATCTGTGAGTTTGAGGCTAGCCTGGTCTACAGAGTGAGTTCTAGGATATCCAGGGGTACACCTGGAATTTCCTCACCTGATAACCTAGGATATCTCGGGGTGTGGGGGGAAGAAGAATTAAAAGGGAAGGCTGGGGAAGTGGTTGGTTCAGTGGCTAAAAGCACTTGCCATATAAATCAGATTGAGTTTGGATCCCTGGAATTCTTATAAAAAGCCCTATTTGGTGGTGCCATCTAATCCCAGAACTTCTAGGGGAGAGATAGGCCATGGAGATAGGAAAATCTGTTGGAAACTCATAAGCTAGCTAGCTTGGGTGGGTGGTGCAGCAACAGAAACAAGAAAGGACTCCCACCTTGGTAAGAAGGCAAGAACTGCATGCATACAACTGTATGTATACATATATACACAAAGATTTTTAAAAGTTGAAGGGAAAAGAAAAACCTTTAGGGAGTTTCTAATAAGGGAGTCTGGCCAGGACCAGCCTGCTTAAAGATAGGCTGTACATGGACAGGATGCCGTGGGTAGGAGATGAGTAGCTCAGAATCCCCTTTTATGCCTGTTCTAACTCATTTTTTTCTAGGGCTCCACAAATGCTAAAGAACTGTCCTCCAAGGGAGTGAGGATCTGGGATGCCAACGGGTCCCGAGACTTTTTGGACAGCTTGGGATTCTCTGCCCGACAGGAAGGAGACCTGGGCCCAGTTTATGGTTTCCAGTGGAGACATTTTGGAGCAGACTACAAAGATATGGATTCAGGTAAGGAGAGAACAATGCTTCAGGTCTCCTGAGTGTTCTTGCTCAAAAATCCATTGTAGAGTATGATGGCTAAGTTCACATCATGGGAGCTGATACAAACTGACTTTGTGAGAAACAATGCTGGGTTATGGTGGAGAAGCTACAACTAAATCACATAAAACCCCAGTGTACTCTTGGTGGCTAACACATGTTGGGCATGATTGAAACTTTCTGAACCTTGTCACTGGCAAATAGTGGTAGGTTTGGTTCATAAGGGCTTGTGATAGATGGAGGTTCATCTGGGACTGGGTGTAGGAGTTGCCTTTGATGATCATTCCTCTGCAGGGCTGAGGCACTAGCAAATTTGTAGTCCGTGTAGTGTTTCTGTGCAGTGCCGGACTTACCCTCTTCTTCCTACTCTGTGGGAACAGAGGGTGAAGAAAACATCTCATTTTATGACTGGCATCTTCCTCTCTCTCAGTACTGCTTTGAGTGTCAGAGACCTGCCTTCAGCTTTTGTCATTTCTCCCTAGAACAGGTTCCAGAGTCAGTGTCTCACTAGAGTTTGTGTGTGTGTTCTTGTGTGTGCAGGAAGTAATAAATTACTGGCTGGGCAGACACCAGCAACCTGGACTGTACGCTTTTCCTCTCAAGGGGACAGTCACAGCTCCTAGCAAATTGGAAGAATTTGGGCCTTGTGGGGGGTTTGAATGAGAATCTCCTCCGTGGGTTCATATGTATAAATGCTTAGTCACCAGGGAGTGGATTTGAAAGGATTAAGAGGTGTGACCTTGTTGATGGAGGCGTCACTTTGGGGTTTCAAAGCCCACGCGGAGCCCAGAGTCTCTTATCCTGGTGCCTGCAGATCTGGTTGTAGAACCCTCAGCTGCTTCTCCAGCACCACGCCTGCATGCTACCAAGCTCCCCACCGTGCTGATAATAGACTGAACCTCTAAAACCATAAGCAAGGCCTCCATTAAATGTTTTTGGTGTTTTTTTTTTTTTTAACACGAGTTGCCACGGTCACGGTGACTCTTCACAAGCAACAGAACAATCAAATAGGCCTAGTCTCCAGATTCTTCAGTAAAGCCTAAAGTTGTATTTGTCTGCAATTGAGATTTTTTTTTTAAAGATTTATTTATTATATATAATCACCACCACAATTCAGCAATTTCCTGGAGTCTTTAATATTGCCTTCTTGGAGCTGTGATTTTTGAGAATTCCCTCCCTCAAAGTACCAACCATGCTAGAACATTGACTGGCTTGTCTTAGAAGTGTATACAGGGGAGAGTGGATGAAGTAGCCGTGGTCTTCATTAACAGATCACTTCTCAGCCTCCACGTTTCAGCAGGAAGCAGGGAATTAAAGTCCACAGACGACAACTGGAAAAAATGTACCAGATCATTAAACTAATTACAGTTTTCCTGGTAGTTGTAAGTCAGTGATGTGTTTAGCGACTAAGTTGTAATGTTGTTTTAGGTGGAAGTGTGTGTAACACAGTGAGGGCCTAAGTCCTAGAAACTATTCTATGGTTCCGATATTTAGAATATCTGTGAAATGCCATCTTCTATTTAAGGTCCAGTGTTCTATGGGACAATAATAGATTGTGTTGGTGAAGGGTGGCAAGAGTGGTTGGTAGGTACAAAGCTACATTTTATGGGAACACGGGGAGAATCTTAAACTGCTGAGATTTTAGGTAATGGGCATATTTTTGTTACTAAGCTAGATTATCTAAAGCTAAACTTTGAGGGAAAGATGTTTATTTAGATCAAGGTGTCTTAAACCTTTTCTACTGTGATTCTTTTTTTGCCCAATAATTTACATATTTATGTAGTCCCAGGTATATAGGTACACAAATACACAAACCAAATGAAATAAGTGATTAAAAATTTACTTTATGACAATTCTTTGATATAATTGTAATTTATTAAAGAGGAAAACAAGTTTTACACACTAGTGAGATGGGTGTGTTTGTTAATTCTCACAAAAAATTAAATCTTAGCCTAATACAGGTTGTAGGGCATTTTCAGAGTCTATTGATACTTTGATTTTATACGTGTCAAGGATGAGAACTCTACACCACAGAAATATGTAGTACAAAATGGCAGAAGTATGTTTGCCATTTTAGATATTGTTGGCATTTCTCTTCGAATCCCAAGCCAGAATTCACTGAATGATGTTTTTGTGAAACGCAAGTCAATTTTTAAAACCAAAAATTCTTTTTTTTCCATCTTTATTAACTTGAGTATTTCTTATTTACATTTCGATTATTATTCCCCTTCCCAGGGTTGGGGATTTAGCTCAGTGGTAGAGTGCTTGCCTAGCAAGCCCAATGCCCTGGGTTCTGTCCCCAGCTCCGGGGGAAAAAAAAAAATTATTCCCCTTCCTGGTTTGCCCAACCCCTCCCCATCCGCTTCTCTATGGGTGTTCCCCTCCCCCCAACAATCACGTTCACTGGCAGGCCCAAAGGCTTCCCCTTCCACTGGTGCTCTTACTAGGCTATTCATTGCTACCTATGAGGTTGGAGCCCAGGGTCAGTCCATGTATAGTCTTTGGGGTAGTGGCTTAGTCACTGGAAGCTCTGGTTGGTTGGCATTGTTGTTCATATGGGGTCTCGAGCCCCTTCAAGCTCTTCCAGTCCTTTCTCTGATTCCTTCAACGGGGGTCCCGTTCTCAGTTTAGTGGTTTGCTTCTGGCATTTGCCTATGTATTTGCTGTATTCTGGCTGTGTCTCTCAGGAGAGATCTACATCTGGTTCCTGTTGGCCTGCACTTCTTTGCTTCATCCATCTTATCAAATTGGCTGGCTGTATATGTATGGGCCACATGTGGGGCAGGCTGTGAATGGGTGTTCCTTCTGCCTCTGTTCTAAACTTTGCCTCACTATTCCCTGCCAAGGGTATTCTTGTTCCCCTTTTAAAGAAGGAGTGAAGCATTCCCATTTTTTTTTTTTCCTTTTTTTTTTTTTCGAGCTGGGGACCAACCTAGGGCCTTGCGCTTTGCTAGGCAAGCGCTCTACCACTGAGCTAAATCCCAACCCCATAAGCATTCCCATTTTGATCATCCTTCTTGAGTTTCATGTGTTCTGTGCATCTAGGGCAATTCAAGCATTTGGGCTAATAGCCACTTATCAATGAGTGCATACCATGTGTGTTTTTCTGTGATTGGGTTACCTCACTCAGGATGATATTTTCCAGTTCCCTCCATTTGCCTATGAATTTCATAAAGTCATTGTTTTTGATAGTTGAGTAATATTCCATTGTGTAGATGTACCACATTTTCTGTATCCATTCCTCTGTTGAAGGGCATCTGGGTTCTTTCCAGCTTCTGGCTATTATAAATAAGGCTGCTATGAACATAGTGGAGCACATGTCTTTGTTATATGTTGGGGCATCTTTTGGGTATATGCCCGAGAGAGGTATAGCTGGATCCTCAGGCAGTTCAATGTCCAATTTTCTGAGGAACCTCCAGACTGATTTCCAGAATGGTTGTACCAGTCTGCAATCCCACCAACAATGGAGGAGTGTTCCTCTTTCTCCACATCCTCGCCAGCATCTGCTGTCACCTGAGTTTTTGATCTTAGCCATTCTCACTGGTGTGAGGTGAAATCTTAGGGTTGTTTTGATTTGCATTTTCCCTTATGACTAAAGATGTTGAACATTTCTTTAAGTGTTTCTCAGCCATTCGGCATTCCTCAGATGTGAATTCTTTGTTTAGCTCTGAACCCCATTTCTTAATAGGGTTATTTGTCTCCCTGCGGTCTAACTTCTTGAGTTCTTTGTATATTTTGGATATAAGGCCTCTATCTGTTGTAGGATTGGTAAAGATCTTTTCCCAATCTGTTGGTTGCCGTTTTGTCCTAACCACAGTGTCCTTTGCCTTACAGAAGCTTTGCAGTTTTATGAGATCCCATTTGTCCATTCTTGATCTTAGAGAATAAGCCATTGGTGTTTTGTTCAGGAAATTTTTTCCAGTGCCCATGTGTTCGAGTTGCTTCCCCACTTTTTCTTCCATTAGTTTGAGTGTATCTGGTTTGATGTGGAGGTCCTTGATCCACTTGGACTTAAGCTTTGTACAGGGTGATAAGCATGGATCGATCTGCATTCTTCACATGTTGACCTCCAGTTGAACCAGCACCATTTGCTGAAAATGCTATCTTTTTTCCATTGGATGGTTTTGGCTCCTTTGTCAAAAATCAAGTGCCCATAGGTGTGTGGCTTCATTTCTGGGTCTTCAATTCTGTTCCACTGGTCTATCTGTCTGTCTCTGTACCAATACCATGCAGTTTTTTATCACTATTGCTCTGTAATACTGCTTGAGTTCAGGATAGTGATTCCCCCACTAAGTCCTTTTTTATTGTTGAGGATAGTTTTAGCTATCCTGGGTTTTTTGTTATTCAGATGAATTTGCAAATTGTTCTGTCTAACTCTTTGAAGAATTGGATTGGTATTTTGATGGGGATTGCACCATTTTTACTATATTAATCCTGCCAATCCATGAGCATGGGAGATCTTTCCATCTTCTGAGGTCTTCTTCAATTTCTTTCTTCAGAGGCTTGAAGTTCTTATTGTACAGATCTTTCACTTGCTTGTTTAAAGTTACACCGAGGTATTTTATATTATTTGGGACTATTATGAAGGGTGTCGTTTCCCTAATTTCTTTCTTGGCTTGTTTCTCTTTTGTGTAGAGGAAGGCTACTGATTTATTTGAGTTAATTTTATACCCAGCCACTTTGCTGAAGTTGTTTATCAGCTTTAGTAGTTCTCTGTTGGAACTTTTGGGATCACTTAAATATACTATCATATCATCTGCAAATAGTGATATTTTGACTTCTTTTCCGATCTGTATCCCCTTGACCTCCTTTTTTGTTGTCTGATTGCTCTGGCTAGAACTTCAAGAACTATATTGAATAGTAGGGAGAGAGTGGGCAGCCTTGTCTAGTCCCTGATTTTAGTGGGATTGCTTCAAGTTTCTCTTCATTTAGTTTAATGTTAGTGACTGGTTTGCTGTATATGGCTTTTACTATGTTTAGGTATAAAACCAAAAATTCTTAACATAATACAATCCAAAGATACACTAATTTGGGCTAGTGAGATGACTCTGGATAAAGCTTCTGTTATACAGGCCGTAACAACTTAAGCTTGATCACTAGAGGGTGGAACAAGGAAAGTAATTCCTGAAAGTTGTTCTCTGACCTCACCATGTGCACTGACACGTGCACCACTCCACATACACACATCAGATGCATACACATAATATTAAATAAATTTAAAAATTAAGAACAACTTTTCCCCTCCCACAAAACCAAAGACATTTGAATACATGACAGAAAGTCAGGAAATAATGAGAGCCTTGTTTTTTTTTATAAGTAGATCATTGTGATTCTAGAAAAGCAGTATACTGTACCATAGCATGTCAGTTTATAATATTTAATTGTCTTGAATCCAAGTCCAAGTGTTTCAGGCGATATTTGTTGGTGCTCTGTGTTATACCACAGGTACAGTGCATGTGTATGTACATGTGTACATGTTTTTAGAGCCATAGCTGCGGTGAAGCCAACACACAATGCAGAGAGCTCTTCCAGAGTCACTTCTGGTTCTTTTTTTTTTTTTTTTTTTTAAATATTTTTAATTTTTTTTTTTTTTAAGATTTTTATTTTATTGTATGTGAGTACACTGTAGCTGCCTTCAGACACACCAGAAGAGGGCATCAGATCCCATTACAGATGGTTGTGAGCCACCATGTGGTTGCTGGGATTTGAACTCAGGACCTCAGGAAGAGCAGTCGGTGCTCTTAACCACTGAGCCATCTCTCCAGCCCCACTTCTGGTTCTTTATGCATTTGATTGTGAATTAGTTTTGGGATGTTTAGTTTTTCATGGCTCCCACATTCATTTACCCAGTCACATATGGGGTGTGTGTGTTTTCACCCTAAACCCATAGTTTAGGAAGCTGTGGCAAAATCTCAGTGCTGGTGGTCCTCATGTCTACATTTTGATGATAGTGTTCAGAACTCCAAGGTGACACAGTATCCGGTGATAAGAGATGAGAAGAGTGTTGTTTCTTCTTAGAAGTCACCAGAATTCACTCAAGGAAACTTCACCCAAATGACTTTCTAATCCTAATCTCCTTTTAACGGCCGCAGAATTAGATGAAATTTTTACCTAAAAATGAAAATTGCATTTCAATTCATGAACCCTTGCATGACACATTTAAACCTTATTCCAACAATAGTCAGAAATAGGAACAGTTTTAAGCGGAGGGGGTAACATTGTACAGACTAAATATTTGAAAGTCTTAACCAGAAAAGAACTTAAGGAAGGACCAGAAGGTGCTGTGTATCTTAGAACCATGGTTCAGGAAGTAAGGCTGCCAGCGTCATCACATGAGAGGCTGTGTCTGTTGTGACTTAGTGTGCATGTATTCTGACAATTCTACAGATTACTCGGGTCAAGGAGTAGACCAGCTGCAAAAAGTGATTGACACCATCAAAACCAACCCCGATGACAGAAGAATCATCATGTGTGCCTGGAACCCAAAAGGTACACAGCATCCGGGTCCTTTCCCTTTGGATAAACTGGCTCGTTCCATGTGCCGGTGGAGCTGCCTCTGGTCATGTGATTGATTGTGTGCCCTTGAGCAACTCACTCACACTTCGCTCTTATTTTTACCTTCATGCTTTGGGGTTAGGCTCATGTGATCCTCTTCATGCTTTTATATTACAGAGGCCTGTTAAAACACCCACGATTTTAACTTTTTAATTTGGAGCAGATGAAGTTTCAAGTATTAACACTTAACTAGATTATAAAACTAAATTGTACAAGGGTCTAGTGAGTACCTAGGAAAGGTCATTTGTATTTATAATAACAGTTTCCTAGGCCTTTGCAAATGAGGTAATTTCCCTTTTATTGGTGCTGTCAGCAGCGGCTCAAATGGAAGAGTACTGCTTCAGTATAAACGTATACTTGCAGATAGCTAATGGACAAGCGTCTGTGACCTCCGCTGCAGGGTTGGGAAAATGGTCTGACTTTGAGATAATGGGAAGGTATGAGTTGTGGGTGTCTGTAACCTGCTGGCTTTTTTTCATGGCTGGCTTGGTTGCTGTTTTACCTTTTTCATAGCTATATTATCTATCTATCTATCTATCTATCTATCTATCTATCTATCTATCTATCTATCTATCTATCTAAAACCTGTCCTTATTTCCCCATTGACTCCTCAGATCTTCCCCTGATGGCACTGCCTCCTTGCCATGCCCTCTGTCAATTTTATGTGGTGAATGGGGAGCTGTCTTGCCAGCTTTACCAGCGGTCAGGAGATATGGGTCTGGGTGTGCCCTTCAACATTGCCAGCTATGCTCTGCTGACCTACATGATTGCACATATCACGGGCCTGCAGGTGAGCTTCTTTCAGAAGGCCAATGCAGTACACTGAACTCATGGCAGGGAATTCAGCCACAGTATTAGAATTATGTGCATGTGAATAAGACAGGGTTACCTTATAACCCTCCTTGGAGCTTTCTGGCCCCTTGTTGCCTATGAAAACTAACATTCATATGGGGTGTGTGTGTGTTAAGGGGTCAGGGGAGGTTGGAGATATGGCCTTATTCCATAATCCACATTAGCCCTCACCTACTGTCTCACTGTTGGCACATAGTCCAAGAATGAAGTCCTAAGAATTCTGAGTACAACGCAGAATTGTTCTTGGAATGTGTTTTCATGCTCCTCTCAGGTGTAGCAGATAGGAGAGAGTTTACTTTAGCTGTTATTTATATACCTCTATAGAAAAACATGTTTTTGCCACATGCAGCTTGTCTTTGTGATTATACACTTTAGTCAAGTGACTCTTCTTAACCCTCAGAGTATAAATTGTCTAATGCTCTGAATAGAGCTTGACTATTGCACGAGACTTTTAAGTCCACTTCAGTTTTATGCCCTCCCTGTTCTAGGTTCACTATGCCAACTAGAGCAGTAAACATCTCAGCCTTCCAAGTGCTGGGATTACATGTGTGAGCCATCACTTACAACTTTAAAAACGTTTGTAAATTAGCTTTTCTCAAAAACCGTTCTGATAAAATTACTGTTTTGGGAAGCTTATATTTTATTGTGTGTGTGTGTGTGGGGATCAGAGGACAATTCACATGAGTCCTCTTCCTCCGTGTACGTCCCAGGTTGTCAGGCTTAGTGACAGATGCCTTTACTGACTTGAGCCATCTTACCTGCCCTTAGTCTGTTTTAAAATGATGTGTTTTTTAAAAGAATTTAAACTAAAATATTAACTGTCGTGTTTCCTCCTGTGAGACATTTTTAGCCAGGTGATTTTGTCCATACTTTGGGAGATGCACACATTTATCTGAATCATATTGAGCCGCTGAAAATTCAGGTAAGAAATATACCTATACCTGTTAGTTCTGTTTTTGAGCTTGGTGCCTTCTCTTAACAGATTGGATGGGTGGCAGGGTATCCTTTGTATCACAGTCACTCTGTTTGATGCTGTCTTATATTGAAGTGCTCTACCTACAGGGCTTTTCATAATGGAGGTTGAGCAGAGATGAGGCCATAGTCAGCTTTAGCAACCGCAAGCACTAAAATCAGTAAGGTGTTAAGTTCCAGTACCAGAGATAAGGCGTTCTAACTCATAATTTTACTTGAAGAATTAAAATATAAATGTTTGACTTTGGGGTTTTATGTTTAAGTCCAGTAAGTAGTTAGGGCTGAACTTTAAAGAGTCTGTCTGTTCAAATCCCTATAGCACAGTAGGCAACAAATGAATTGAGACGGCAGTAAAGAATAAATATCATATCCATCTTTTATGAACCTTAAGGAACAAAACTAGACTGGCAGGAGTAAACAACTGTGTCCCTGTAAGTGTAGTCTACTTATCAGGAATTATCTGGTGGCTTCAGCTTATAATCACAGCTAGTTAAGAGATTCCTGGAGCCGGAGCAGGAACATTCCAAGTTCAAGGCTTGCCTGAGCTACAGAATGGGTTCGACCTAAGTTTAGATAACTGACCCAGACCCTGTGTCACAATAAGAAGGTAAACGAAGAGCTGAGCCACGGCTAAATCGTAGATTACTTGTGTAGCTCTCGTGAGGCTCGGTGCAATCCCCAGTGTTGCAGAAAGAAAAGACACTCCTGGAAAATAGTACCTTGTGATAAAATACTGTGTTGGTTTCATGAAGAGACCCAGGAATGGATGTAAAATAATGCTATGATTTTGTTTTTAGCTACAGCGAGAACCAAGACCTTTCCCAAAGCTCAGAATCCTCCGAAAAGTTGAGACAATCGATGATTTCAAAGTTGAAGACTTTCAGATTGAAGGGTATAATCCACATCCAACAATTAAAATGGAAATGGCTGTTTAGTGCTTTCAGTGATGCTGTGAATATCATCAGTTTTTACTGAAGGAAAAATTGACAGTGATCTGTCTGTAATGATCACCAGCATCTAAAGTGTCCCAGACACTGAGAAACTGCCTTTCCTTTAGTATTTACTGAAGGTATGTATAAAGCTGAGACTATATACTCGGCAAAACCCCAGGCATTTATGTATATCTAAAAGGTGGTGAAATTCAGAGTATATTGTATATAAACTTGAAGTATGTTACTGTTCATTTCTAAACATTTTATATGCTATATAGTAATAGTTTTGCATTTGTCGGTTTCTTAAAGACTTTTAGTTTTTGTGTGAGCATTATAGGTCAGAGAGCTCAGTTTGAGGTTAGTGACAGGCTCCATTTCTGCCTAGAAAATTGACTGACCTAAAAACCCTAAGCCTTCATTAGCTCATTGTTAACAGTCTTATATATCTCAGGCTGGCCTCAAAGCACTCGGAAGCTGAGGGTAAATTGGGCTTATAAAAACAAAGCCCTATTCACATTAGGTGACTTGCTATATAGCACGAGCTTCCTTAGCCCGCTACCTCTGAGGTGGTCGGTTTTAGGTGGTGTAGTGCCTTTTGATTTAATTTTTATCTTCCTTGGATCCCTTTGGCTTGACCTTGTCTTATATAGAAGAAACAATAAAATGTTTGTTATATGTATGAAAAAGGAAAATATAAAACCCACAAGATTACATTTATTCTGCCTAGGTGTAGACAGGGTCTCATTTTAACATGTATGTCTTGCAGCTGTCTTAGTCATCTTTTTGAGCAGAGCAAGCAAGTGGATTACAAAGCAAAAAATGGCAGTTAGCCTGACCTTTTTATCTTGCTAGAACAGCAAATTTTATAAGATCAGTCAGCTTAATAGACTAAACATCTGGTTAAAAAAAGGAAAGTAGTCAGAGTACAGTCTGTATAAGCTAAGAGTTTACATGCTAGAGGCATGTAAATATGTTAACCATCACCAGCTATTGTTTAAATCACGTTTTAAGTTTTGTTTGAGGGAGGTGGTATGGAGGACATGTCTCAAACTTAAGTCCTAGTCCTGGCGCTCAGTATGCTAGCCTGAAACTTGTTGCAAAACTCCAGCTTCTGCATGCTGGGATTATAACTGGGAGCTCCAGTGCCTAGCTAAGACAGTTTTGTAAGAGTTTTGCAGTGTGAAGAAATACAATTTGTTCCCATTAATTTCAGTGGGGCACGACTGATCACAGGATTCTAAACCATTTCAGGACAAATCAGTGGATCCTTTCTATTGCTCACAGTACTGCAGAACCAGTTTTTTTCTGATTTATAACAAGTATTAGAATGAGGAATTATGAAATGTTGCATAGTTTTCAAAAGTGTAGCACTTGACAGAGATTTTTAAAGAACACTAAAAGCATGAAGCATTTCACTTCAGAAAAAAAGTGTTAGGGCTGAACACATAAATCTTGAGCAGCAAGAAGTTTCACAGATTCTTCATTTTTGTTGAGAAGCCTGCATCCTAGCAGAGACAGGTTGACACGTGTTAACACTGGTTTCTTCTACCTCTAATCGAGAGGTAATTCAATATTTAAGAAATTAAGTTTGGGGGCTGGAGAGATGGTTCAGCAGTTGAGAGCACTTGCTGCTCTTCTAAAATACCAGGGTGGTTCCCAGCACCTATGTCAAGCAACCTTTTGTAATTCCAGTTCCAGGAGATTCCCTCATTTGTCCATCATGGGCGCCTACCCACATACATGTAATTAAAAATAAAACTTTAGGAGCGGCTCAGCGGTTAAGAGCACTGACTGCTCTTCAGAGGTCCTGAGTTCAATTCCCAGCAACCACATGGAGGCTCACAACCATCTGTAATGGGATCCAATGCCCTCTTCTGGTGTGTCTGAAGACAGCTACAGTGTACTCACATACATAAAAATATTTTTAAAATTTAATATGCAAAGGTTTTTGTTTGAAAGAAGATGGAAGGTCATACTTTATTGGCTACTTACCTGGATTGTAAGTGAAACTAAAACTTTAGTAGCTTAATATCTGTCTGGTGCAAATGAGCCATGATCTGGATAAAAGGCCCAGGTCATTAATGTGCAGATGCTGCTGGCTTTGGGAAGAAGGAATGTGTGTTTTAAGGGCTCAGCAACTGGGAATACGACAATAGCTCTGTCGTAAGATTTCTATTGTGATAAAGCTGACCAAAAAGCACCTGGAGGAGATGATTTATGTCAGCTTACATCTCAGGTCAACTCCACACCAAGGGAAATCAGAGCAGGAACTTAGGCAGAGGTCACTGAACAATGTTACTTACTGCCTTGTTCTTCGTGGCTTCCTTAGTTTATCTTACATTTTGGACTATACCTGTCCAGGGGTGGGTCCACCTTATATCATCTAGGACTCTCTACACTGTCCCCCAGTAAGCTGGGCATACCCATATCAACGTCAATTAAAATGCATCATTGTCTTGCCCACAGGCCAGTCTTGACATTTTCTCAATTGAGGTTCCCTCTTCCATAATGAATCTAGCTTGTGCCAAGTTGACATAAAGCTAGCTGTACTCTGACCTTCGTTGATACTCATTACTAATGAACCATTTGTTATTGAAAATCAATTCTTTCAGAGACACAATGGCTTCTGACAGGCTTCAGCTTACCTTGGGAGGCAGATATGAAGCATGTTTGATCACCATGGGATATTTGAAATGTTCATGCAGATGGTCCACATATTCATTCACACATCCTAGGAAATTGGGAGCATTAGTGCTTGAAATTAGATAATTTATAAGCTAGCAACTATGAAAGCAGGAAAGTATCCTTAAATGGTGAGCTGAGCAAATGGCTCAGTGAGTAAAGCATTTGCCTTGCAAGCATGAGGATCTGGATTTGATCTCAGGAACCCGTAAAAGCTGTGTATGGTAGGGCATGTGTTCACTGAGATGGGAGGTGGTGATGGAAGAAACCCTGAAGGCTCAGGTGGGCCAGCTGGTGTTCATATGGTAAGCAACAGAGACCCTACCTCAGACTAGATAGGGAGGTGAAGACCAACATCTGAGGTTGTCCTCTCCATAACTGCCTGTACTCAGCATGACACAAACACACAACTCTTGCAGTGGCAATCTGTGGTTGTAGCTAAATGTTAGCAGAATTCTTGGCTTGGATGAAATCCTAGGTTTGATCCCCAGGTCTTAGCTGTTATATGCAAAGGTAGGGTCTGAGACACTGTAAAGTTACCTTGAAAGTTTTGTAGTAACCCCACATCAATTCAAATTACAGAAAACCGGAATTATGGTTCCTAATGCCAAATGTTAACTAGATTAAACTGCCAAATGAGGTTCCTTCTATCTACCTGTTCAGATGATTGAATGAAAAGCACAGGTTTGGAATTGTGTCAATCTATTAAAATTCTGCATGCATGTCCAGTTTTGTGGTTAGGTGCCGTACGTACATAAATGGTTATGTAACCCAATCTGTCTCCTTAGTCACCTGATATCATGATGGCACACAATAGGGTGTGTGCCAGCCTGTACCAGTGTGTGGCAGTTCTTAAGATTACAACCTCCCATTTTTGTGTGAAATTTCTTAGGACAGAATGTTTTAGGGAAATGAACCAACACAGGGAGGAAAATGCTGTGGTGATGCTCACTAAGAGATGCAGTAAACTCAAAATAGCTTCTGGAAGCCCTGAAACCGACCATATGCACTAGGCCCCTCCTTCCCAAAGGAAATAGACTGCTGCCTAGAAGAAACAGATAGCCACAGCCGAAGTACTTAGAGAAAACAAAGACCAGATGAGCTGCCTGGAAGCAGCTCAGACCAGCTGAGTCACCTGAAAGGGACACTCTTCAATTTGTGGTGCTGCCTGCAGGCTATGCAGTGTGTTGCAAGTTCCAGCTTTGTGAGCTGTCACCCATGCTGGGTTGGCTTTGATGATGCCGCTGTCTTTGTGTTATTTCTGCTCCTATAAGTAGCCCCTTACCCATATTCTTATAAGTAACATCAATAAAACTTATTTGTTCATCAAGTTGGACCTTTGATGATATCTGCACTTGGATCTGTCATTAGTTCCCTATATAGGGTGAGTAGAAGTTTGTTTGCAACTCCCCAGGAATAATGTTACACACAACCAGGAACACACAAATAAAATGGCGAGAGAAGATGATGGCTCCTGTGTTGGGAATAGGTTGCAGATAAATATACAGCTACATGGGGGAAGACAGTTGGGTCTCAAAAAACCTGCAGAAAATGACACAGCAGAAAGGTTAGGATATCAACACCTGGTGCTGGTATCTGGTGGGGTTTGTTTTATACAGACATTTCAGAGTTGTAAAGCCGGTATGAAGCACCAGCTCTGGTTTGCTGGATCTCACCAGTGATGCTGCACTGAGATGTTAGATGACTCAAACCCTGGGACTGGCAGGATTGTTAAAACACGGACTGAAATGAGAAAAT
Organism: Rattus rattus; assembly: GCF_011064425.1. Lineage (NCBI taxonomy): Eukaryota > Metazoa > Chordata > Mammalia > Rodentia > Muridae > Rattus > Rattus rattus. The sequence goes on from NC_046157.1 coordinate 182,443,929, forward strand.
AAAACAACTTAGGAGGGCCACTTTTCATACCAAAATCAGTTTGGACAGTAGTAACTAAGAGAAGAGAATAATCTAGACTTCCATTGTTAAGATTAGGAATATGTAGCAGTTCTAGGGTGAGGAGGTGCAGGATTCCTCCCTTTGAACTGATTGTTCTTTAGAGCATAAACTAGTTTTGGCAGATTCAAAATTAAGTGCTATTTACTCACTAGACAAGCTCCATAAAGAAACCATTACATTTTTTTTTTTTCTTTTCCTTTTTTTCGGAGCTGGAGACCGAACCCAGGGCCTTGCGCTTGCTAGGCAAGTGCTCTACCACTGAGCTAAATCCCCAACCAAAGAAACCATTACAATCCTGACACCCTCACTCCTGTATTGGTATGCCCTGACACATCCATTTCTATCTCACAGTCCTAAATTTGGTGTTTGCTCTACCCATGTAGGTTTTCATATTGGGTCTCAAGAGTTAACTTTAGTGAGTTTTTTGTGTGTATGATCTGTTTAGCTTCAGCAGACAAAATACAATAAGCAATCTGTAAATGTACAAATGACTTCCCCAATTTAGAATCCCGTTGGGGCTAGAGAGATGGTTTAGCCATTACAAGCACTAGCTGCTCTTCTAGAGGACTCAGGTTTGATTTCCAGCACTCACATGGCTGATTACAACTATAATTAAAATTCCAAGGGATCCAGCACCACCTTCTGACTTCAGGTACTGAGCACATGTACACATATACATGCAGGCAAAGCACCCGTATATCATGTTTATTCAGTTTGGAACTGATATTTAAAAATCTACTCTAGGTGCTCCTAACAGTGCTCAGGGTTCTGAGTACTGGCCCTGAGAGTTTTCAAGGAGCTCTCCAGGATCAAGGGCTATTACTGCAGTGAGAGAGGAGTTAATGTTACTGACCTACCTGTTTTGAAGGCTGGCAGAGATTGACAGTCAAATATTATCGAGTGCTGTACCAACCAGTTCAGAGTCCAGCTCCACCAGCAAGGAGGTAGATGGACTGCAAGGAAGGTATTCAGTTTAAGGCAAAAGTAATGCAGAGAGACCTGGGTTTTGTTAGTGTCTATAGGTGACTTGATCATATTTTAATATTTAGGGATAAAATATCACCTATGTCTCTCTGACTAGAGATAAATATTTAGAGGAAAAGCAAACTACAGACCCATGAGTTCTAAAGGCCAGTGGGAGCAGAGTGGAGGCTTGGTCCACAGCTTCCACATCATCTTCACTTCCAAACTTTTTGGGCATCAGTGATACTGAGAGGTTTTCTTTGACACTCCCCAGTCTACAGCTGTCAATCTGGAGTAATTGCAGGGCCTTGTGTAGGAGTTGCTTAATCATCACTCTATTGTGGCACTGGAAATAGACTCAAACATTTCAACATAACACCAACAGAATTGGGTTTTGTTTTCACGATCCCTAAGCTTGGCAGTACCATGATTCCACACCAGCTCTTACTCAGTACTATACTTCAGGAAGCCTGGACTGACACTCTCATATCCACCCCACCCCCCTCCTTTTTTTCTTTTTACTTAGATTGAGGTGACACAGACAGTGCAGGACAAATCTAAAGATGTAACATGAGTCAAGTATAAATCACACTACCTCTTCATATATAAAGAGATTACTGTTGTATCACCTGGCAAGTGGGAAGTAGAATTCTATCCGGATGGATTGCAGTGACAGCTACAAGCAGATGGCACAATAACAAGATGGGGCAGTGGTAGGATAGTACTGTTCACTTTGCTGGAAGACTGAAAATCTGTTCCTCAGCCTGCTCTGCCTTTGGGCTCACTGTAGCAGGGATAGGCAGGTACTAGCACTTCAAAAGAGTGATATCACACTCTATTTGGAAGCTGCCTTTCTTAAGGTCCACATGCCCTGACAGTAATAAGTTGTTGCCTTGTTAATTCTGAGTAATTGCTTAGAGAAAAACAAAAACCAGTGACCTGAGTCCTGTGAATTAGGGAAAAAGCCACAAAACTTTAGACTCTAGTGAATCACCAATTTTAAAGATGTTAAAACTTGCCCAATTTCTAATGCAACATGACTGCTCTCAGTGGTCAGTGAGGTGATACCAAGGGTATTATCACTCACCTCTTCTCCTGTAGCAATGCCAATTCCTAGTGGGGCCAGCGCCTGCAACAGCCTGGTGTTATTTTCCAAAATTTGAACTGTAACTCAGTGTTTAAAAATATTTTTAGAATCGAAGGAAACATCTCTGCTGTTGAGCCACGGAAAGTTTAAAGCCTGGCAGAAGGATGTCTATAGCAATGTGTGTGCGTGGGAGCGTTAGATACCCACAGTGGGGGAAACAGGGCTGCTCACATACTGTTACTACTCCCTTCTTGGATGTGTCAGCAGACTTCCTTCTGCAGCATTGTTTCTCCATGCTCCGGCGCCTGAATGGTGTTCCAAACAGGACAGGGATACTATGTAATGTGTTCTTGTGGACTCATGGAGTTCTTGCCTCTGCTTTCTGTGGGTCACTGCTCCATTTATTTTCTTCTTATATCCTTAATAACCCTGTGAAGTTTCTCTTGCCTTTGTTAAATCCAAAGTCCTCCCCATCCAGCTCTGTGGATAGCCTGCCTTTATAGATAAGGCTAAGACCACTGCTTAGCTGGTGAACCCCTCTGTCATTGAGACGTGAGAAGCCAGACAACTGTACGCAACTGTAAGCCCAGCACTGTGGAGACTGCAGTGGGAGGGTCAGAAGTTTGAGATGAGACTGGCTATAAAGTGAGACTCTGTCTCTAAACTAAGAGCTTCAATCCTGATCAAAACCCCCATTTCATTCTTTAAAGGAAAAGAAAAATTATCCTTAAGTTCGTATGGAATCACAAAAGACCATCGGAGAGCCTAACAGTTCCAAGTAAAGAGAACAATGTTGGAAGGACCACCAATCCATCCTTCAAGATACACTGCAGAGCCCTAATAGAATATTGTTCTGATACAAAAACAGGCATACAGAGTGAGCAGTGGAACTGAAGACCTGAACTTATAAAAACTTTTAACTACAACCATTTAATAGTCAATAAAAATGTCAAAAACATAGAATAAAGATAGCAAATGGTCCTGGGAAAATTGGATGTCCACATATACAAGAAAGAAGTTAAACCACACACAAAAATGTAACTCCAGATGGCCTAAATGTGAAACCTGAAACTGGAATTGCTAGAAGAAAACAAACAATAGCCTCAGGGTATAGGTACAAATAGGACCCCATTTGCCCAGGAATTGAGACCATGATTGACAAGTGGTACTTCATAAAACAAAAAAATCTTTTGCATGGCTAAGAAATCAGTCTAGTGAAGAGGAAATACACAGAAAGGGAGAGACTCTGCTAGGTATACAGTTATCTGACAGGCTTGATATCCAGAATAGATGAAGAACCAAAAAAAACCCAAAAAAACAAACAAACAAACAAACAAAAAACAAACAAGACAAAAACAAAAGCTAAATAACTCATTAAAAAAAGATGGGAATTTGAACAGAAGAGCTCTCAAAATAATGGCTTTTAAAAATTCTCAAAAAAGTAGTCATTGTTCCTAGCAATCTGGGATGTGTAAATCAAAACAACTTTGAGATTTCATCTTTTCCAGTCAGAATGGTAAAGCTCAATGAAACACCCGACAAGTGCTGGAGAGACTACGGAGGAAAAGGGAACCCTCGTTCATTGTTGGTAGAATTGCAAACTGGTCCAGTCAGTGTGGTCCAGAAATGTGTGGATAACTGTCAAAACACTAAAAATAAATCTACTATATAACCCAGCTGTAGCATTCTTCAGCATGTTCCCAAAGACCCTAATATCCTACTCTACAGTCACTTGCTCATCCACGTTCATTGCTGCTCTAATTACAATAACCAGGAGAGGGAAACAACGTAAATGTACTTCAGCTGATGAATGGAGAACAATGTAATGATACACACTGTGGAATGCTATACAGCTGTAAAGAAAGATAAAATCCTGATCTGCAGGTAAATAGATGGAACTAGAAAGGAACATACTGAGTAAGGAAACCAAGACTCAGATGACAAATGTCACACAAACTCTCTTATCTGTGGTTCCTAGCTCCAAATTTTCAGATGAGAGTATATAAGCTAGAGTGACTGCAGAAACTAGGAACATAAAGGGAGGGTGATGAGGTTGGGAAGAGGAGTAATAGAGAATGGAACAGCAAGGTACAGATGATTTAAATGGATAAAGAAGACTTTAACTAGGGAAGATAAGTTTATTATCTCCTTCCCTTTCCAGTTTCAGGATTCACATTTAGGGAAGAAAGATTCTGGCTAGAGGAACTGAAAGTTTTCTGTGAGACCGTGTCTCCTAGGAATGTCAGAAAGGCTTATCAACATAGCTGCCCCAACAAGACCTCAACAATGACATTAATAGAAAAGGGGGAAGCCCTCAGGGCCTAATAGAGAACTATGGGCAACTGAGGAAAGCCTAGAGCAGGATAAACAGTCTTCCCAAGGGAAAGCCCTCCAAATATGTTACTCAATACCAAGTGGTCAGCACTGAGATAGGGGTGTGTGTGTGTGTGTGTGTAAAACATGTGGTCTAGACAGCTTGTAATTTTGTATTTAGGAATTCCTAAACACAATCTAGCTTGTATCCAGTACTAGAAAGCAGCAACAGGTGGATCCTTGTAGCTCAGTGGCTAGCCACTCAGTCTAATTGGCAATCTCTGGGTCCTAGTGAGAGACCCTGCCTCAAAATAAGGCAGATGGCTCTTGAGAAATGTACTCAAGGTTGGCTTCTGGCCTCCACATACATGCATGCACAAATATACACAAAAGAAGGCTATGGTCACTGCAAGGATCTCTCAACTGGTTTGTATTGTGACACTCCTTAGCATTAATTCTGCACTACCCTTTGTGAAGCCACCCCCATCTCTGTCTTAGTCTTTCCCCATTATTCATTTCATGAGCTTTTTTCTACTATACTAGTCACTTAGCGTTCAGACCTAACGCTTTGCCACTTTCGTTTTATGTATCTCCATTATTTCCTCTTGAGTGAGGCTTAAGGTGTTTTATTTTTCTTTAAAGGAGAATATGCCCTAAACACAGGCTTCTAGAGGGTGCCTGGTCTAAGTAGACTACAGTAATTTACTGAGAGAACTGAAGAATGGCTCTGAGTCTCCAATCTCACATCCTAATAGGAGCCAGAAGCATCAAGGTCGCTTCCAGAACTTAAAACAAGTTTCTTCCCAGGACAGGGTACAGTGGTGTATGCTTCCAATCCAGCACTCAGAAGGCAGAGGGAGGCAGAATTAGTTTACAAGAGGAGTTCAGGGGTTGGGGATTTAGCTCAGTGGTAGAGCACTTGCCTAGGAAGCGCAAGGCCCTGGGTTCGGGTCCCCAGCTCGGAAAAAAAAAAAAAAAAAAAAAAAAAGAAACAAAAAACAAGAGGAGTTCCAGACCAGGTGGAGCTACACAATGAAACTCTGGAGGGGGGGAAGGAGGAAGGAAAAAATTCCTTTCCATCAGTTATATTTTATTTCATTTTAAATGTTTTTTCTCTAAAGTTATTTTAAAGCTTAATTCAATTAATTGTTATTTTGTGTTTGTATGTGCATGTGTGTGGGTATACGTATCTCAGAGTACATGTGAAGATCAGAGGACAACTTGTATCATGTGGGTCCTGGTAACTGAACTCATGTTTTAAGATTTAGCAGCGGTAACTACCTCCTGCTGAGTCATCTCTCTAGCTCGGGGGTACACTTTAAAGATAAAATCACAAAATGAGAAAATACAGCTACCAACGTGTGGTTGTTTCAATACTCCTCGTCAGTTTAGATGCTTGACTAGTTGTTCCAAGTGGGTAGCACTGTTTGGGTAGGTTTAGAAGTATGTGTGGCCTTGCTGGAAGAAATATGTCACTGGGGCGAGCTTTGAGGACATACCGTTCATATGTGAGATGTGAGCCCTCAGCTTCTGCTATAGCTGCTGTGTCAGCTGCATATTGCCAGTACAATGTATAGGCAAGAGAGAGATTAGAGGCAGATGCTGGCCAAACCCATGCCTGGGGGAGTGATAGGCTTAAGTCTCTAGGCCTTGGTGCCAGGTTTTTGAGATGATGAGTTCTTGTGGTCTAATGACTCAAATTTCATAACCAGTTTTGCCTTATTTCTCCATCAATTCCACAGCCTTTGGTTTCTTACAGACCATGCTTGGGTCTGAGGATGGAATTTCAGTTTACAAATGAGCCAACTGGTGCTCTGGTTATGAAGATGAGTGCGAAGGACTGAGCAGCAGCAGCCACTCACCCTGACACAGTTTCTGAGATGCTCTCATATATTGGAATCTAGCTGAACCCTTAAGGCAGTGCAGATGGCCCCAGATGACTGTGAAATTGTTTCAAGGCTCTCAGAAAATAGCCAGGCAATCTCTTGTTTGAAAGCCTGATTTGAGTCCTCTGGGGAAATCCATACTTTTTGTTTTATTCTGGGCAAATAAAGTACAGGTGCTCTTTACCTTGATAAGATCTTGATAAACATACTGTAAAGTGGAAAGATCATAAGCAGAAAATATATTTAACCTACCTAGTCTACCAAATATTAAGGCAGATTAGAGAGACCAACCTGTCCCTGGAGAACTGGAACAGGAGTTAAACATTATTAAAATACTGTTAATGATAAACCTTTATTGTACATATCTCTCTTTGAATCTTTATTTTTCCTTTAAATAGGCTAAACTGTTGGGGGTAAGGCAATCTGACTGACAGAAACACTTCCCTGGTACCCTAGCTAGCATAAAAGCTAACTGGGTGTTGTGGAAAATCATTTTGAGGACACACTAGCAACTTGATAGAATCACTGTATGAATGATTGAAGATATATTCCATACAGACTGTATCAGTCTTAGAAGGCAACACTCTAAAAGGGATAAAACTAGATGGCCCTGAAGCCATTTTCACTCAAGATAGAATGGGAACAGTTCCTTTATGGCCCAAGAAGGCCTGTGATTAACTCTTCATTTACAAGAGGGGTTCTATTTTTGGTGCAAACATCAACTTTTATTTGCATGAGGGACTTGTGCCGTGAGAATTTTTGAGTATTTTAGGAATTTTCCTGATCTCTCAAGAACACTAAACAAACAGTAAATGACTGAGATAGCAGAAGCAGCAGCTTTATTACCTCAGAAATAGTTGCGTGGCCTATGATGTCATTCTGGGATGTGGGCTTCTCAATCCACAATGGCTTAAATTCAGCCAGTATTGACATCCACTCCACTGCCTTAGGCTCTATAGTGCTGTGGCTACAGAGAGAAGATGCCTTAATTTAATGCAACCTACTGATTAGGAAGACTTCTCTGGCATTTCTTTTGCGAGAGTCTAGCCCAGAGTTCTCAAAAAAGAGAAGTGCAGACACTAGGATTAGAAATCTGGCTTCAGATCTGAGCCATATGTGAGGGAAGAGATGTGAATTGTTTATAGAACGGCTGTGATGTCTACAAGTGCCCTGGGCTGGGTTATGAGATGTGCTTACTCAGTGAAGTGTTCATGCTATATAAGCACTTTACCATTGAGCTATAAAAATTCGCCCCCAGCCTGAAGTCTTTTGTTCCAACCAAGGATTAAGAACATGGACATTTTAATAACTTATGCTGATCTTGTGATAGGTGAATTCTTTTTAAAAGCTATGGGATCTGATCAGTTTTAGTTTTATAATTCTACAAGGCCAATTAAATCTGCTCAGAGCAAGAGATTGACTTTTTGCTAACATTTTTACCAACCTTTCAGTTGGATTCACTGAGTGCTTTATTTTTGTTTTAAGTATATGAGTGTTTTGCCATAATGTGCATCTGATGCCAGCAGAAACCAGGAGAGGGCATCCAATCTACTGGAACTAGAATTATAGCTGGTTATGAAGACTGGAACAGAACCTGGGTCCTCTGCAAGAACAGAAAATGCTCTTAATCACAGAACCATCTCCCTAGCTCCTTATTTTACTTATGTAGCATGTATTTCCTCCCATGTATATGTGTATGCACACACATGTGTGGAAGTTAGAGGACAACTGTGGTGGTCAGTTCTTTCCTTCTACAATAATAATCCTGGAGATTGAATTTAGGTTCTTAAACTGGACAGCAGATACTTTAACTGCTGAGCCATCTCACCAATTCCCCTTTGTTATCTTTTGAACCATATGAATAGTCAACACTGAGTTTGTTCACACTGACTATTGCCCACAGGAATCTGACATAATAAATACTCATTAGTGAAATACCCATTCTACTTGGCACTTAATAGGTTTTTGTTCAGGCAGCTTACATTACACTGTTTTACAAATAAAAACTGGCTTATAAAGAAACTTAAGTAAGTCACTCAACAGTAGGCCAAGCTATTGGTGAGTTTAAGCCCAGGCCCTGCCTTTTCGGCTTTGGCTTTCTCCTCATTATCATATTACCCGAAGCCAGAGAATTGCTGTGCAGAGCTTGAGACAGGGCCCACCCCTCTGCCATCAACCTCATTACACTTCCAGAAGATGGACAAGGACATGAGATTCTATAAATAGTCTAAGTGGTAAGAGTTCCCTTACAGGATACTCTGAGAACCACAATATAGCAGTCTCAAGATCAAATTTTGTCATAAATTATTTGAGTGAGGATGACCTCATGAAATAAAAGCATTGCTATTTCATGTATAAATAATGAGACTTCTGATCTTACATTAAGTACTCCAAAATTTTAACTCACAAAACAAGCCTTTTTTTTCTTATTTTTTAAAACATAAAAAATCTGGTTGTGACTCTTAACAAAAATGTTTTACATACAATAAAAATTCTAATACATAGGAATGATGAATACTTTTATTTACCTCAGCTAAAATACAATGATTCATCAAAGAATGGCTGCTTAGAACCTATCTCCTGATAAGCTGCTTAAGAGAGGTTAATGATTTACACACTAGGGTGGTGCCAATAGAAGACTGCTTGTTCAGGCTCACCTGTATTAGCAAAAAGATGGTCTCTTGCTTGATCAGACTTAATTGGCTCTGTATAATTACAAAACTAAAACTAAACAGATCCTACAGCTTTTAAAAAGAGTTCGCCTTTACAAGATCACCATAAATTATAAAAATGTCCATGTTCTTAATCCTCGGTTGAAACAAAAGACTTCAGGCTGGGGGTGAATGTTATAACTCAATGGTATAGTGCTTATCTAACATGGACACATCCCTGAGTTAGAGTCACCGAAAATATTCATCAAGCTTCCATATCATAATATCTTGATACATACATACATACATACATACATACATACATACATACATACGTTTACCAAAGTCTTTTCTGGTCCATTCATGTCCCTGATGAGACAGCATCTCCGTATGTCATCCTAAATTCAGCCCCAACTTTTACTTTAAACCTACAAACACAGTTAGATTAAATAAGTCTCTAAATTGGCAAGAACACCTGGATTTTCTTTTTTTTTTTTTTTTTTTTCCGGAGCGGGGGACCGAACCCAGGACCTTGCGCTTGCTAGGCAAGCGCCCTACCCCTGGGCTAAATCCCCAACCCCACACCTGGATTTTCTATAGAAGTGAGTCTGTGTGAATCATTCATAGACCATGTTTTCCAGTAACCTCTGTCCTTCCCAAACTTTAGACAAGTTTATGGTGAAGGGCTCCAGAAATGGAAAGGGACTTGGTCACACAAAGAGGAGCAACAGAATATGGTCTGTATGTCCTATAGAGTTCTCTCTGATGGCACATTTGGCCACTCACAAGGACCCCGCCACCACCAAAAAAAACCCTAATCTGCCTTCATGTCCAATTATATCTTGAGACATAGGCATCTATATCTGTTCCTTGTGACTGCTGGAGTGTGGTTGGCCCAGTGTGAGCACTGTTAGTGGACAATAGAATATCATCCCAAAGGACTAGTATCCAATTTCTTCTTCACAAGCATCTGTTTAGTGAGTACCAAGGCTGTGTTTGTGTCACTGCAGACAGAGCCTAGGTCTTCTACTCCTTAAAGTGCCCAATCTCTCTGTATACTAAGAAGATCATTTGGCTCGTAAAAGGTTCACACAGGTAAAGAAATCATCTTATGTTGGATAATTGTAGTTACTAACACCCATCAAAGGAGACTATTTTTACAGTAATCATAGACAATCACAAATTGATAAAATGCAGAGATCAACAGATCATGGGAAACCAACCCCAAAGGATAGTGTATATCAAAGCTCCTGCATCAATAGCTCAGGGAACATCTTGGAAGAAGGAACAAAGATTGTAAGGGGCAGAATGCCAGAAAGTCTCTCCTAGGAATGACTACACAAACAAGACCAGAAGAAAGGCAATATCATGGAAGGAAGAAATTTTTGTAGGGTCCCACCCCTAGACAGAGAACTATGGGCAACACATTACTACTAGGACGAGAAGCAAACTCTTTCCTTATTAATTACCCAATGCAGAGTGGTCAGCCCTGAAGTCATATACACACGACTATCAAAAATGAACTCAGCAGTATTAATAGTCTATATGGGTATAATAGTATACATACACATACATTATGTATGTAAGAGTGATAAAGAAAAAGACGGTCAACTTGAGAATTGGGGTGGGGCATGGGGGAGTTTTGAAGGAGAGTAGCTGGAGGAAAGAGGGAAGGAAAGATTTCAGTCAGAAACAGTTTTTTAACACTGAACATACACAGGTACCTACTATCTTGTTTTCTTTTACTCATAACAAACACCCAGAGATTCTTTTACTCTAAGTGGAAGTTTCAACTACATGATTTGTAGTTCTGGAGAATCCTGGAGGTAGTTGTCTACAAGGCACAACACATCCTACACATTCCTTTTGCTGAAGTCCTGAAATCTTGATCTCTTGGAATCGACTCATCAGCCAGCCTCTTCTTGGTCAGATAGAGGCTAAGTCCTCGCGGAACATCTGTTCCAAATTTACCTTGTAATAATTCTCATCAAAAATGGCAACTATTAGCCTTGGATAGAGAATTATGTAGAAAGGCTAATAGGAAACAGCAAAACTCTCCCAGAAAGCCGGTGTGCTGTAAGGACACACATTCTGGCATTTGCTCCCTTCTGCACTCGACCTTCCCATGTTATTTCCTAGCACACAGCACCTAAAGCACAGATCTCCTTAGTGATAGCGTCTTTTGTATACCAATAAATTGACCCTAAAAATCGGTCCCTTCTTTGTTGGTCACAATTAGACCAAGCTATGACCAAAGGGTTAGAAACTTTAGTCCTACCCTGAAACTTCTAGAGAAAGGTTGATGGTTGAATTGCTTACCAAAAGCCAAGGACTCCTCTATAGAAGTCCAAAAGGATAGAGTCCAGGAAACTTCAGGGTTAGTGAACATGTTAGAGTATCTGGAAGTACACTGAGAGGGGACGCTCCATATTGCTACTCCTCCATGCTTTGTTTTGTGGATCCACTTTACCTGGCCATCCTAAATTACATCTTTTGTAATAAACCGGTGAATGTAAATCAAGAGTTCTGTGAGCTGTACTAGGGAATAATAAAACTCAGGGGTTTGGACTGTAGAAATCTGTGTTCTAGCTACGTAGGTCAGAGACTCATGATAATCTGGAATTGCACAATTGGAGAGTGAAAAAGATTAGGCCATGGAGACTAAATTGTTGTCCAAGGAAATTGGTGTGTGTGTCTATTTATTTGGTGTCAGAGTCAAGTATGATGATAGTGGTGTGAAATATACATCAACTAGCTCGTTTCTACTGCTTGGGCCTGTAGGTAAAGCCAGGTTTAAAAGCTTATCTATTTCAGCGTGCTGTCTGAATACCCCAGCCAGGCACATGATACAGTGTAGGCAGGGTAGCCATGTCTCAGCATTTGTTCTTCTGAAAAAACACAGCCTATAACATTTGAGACTTTCCAGAGAACTTCAGAATTAGAATTTTCTGGGACTAAGTTGTTCCCCAAGGGATATCTGGTTGTTCTCCTCACTGCCCTTTACATACTTGCTGCCATAAGTCCACCTCCCAGTGTGTCAAGCTGGGACAATGAGGGTATTTGCTGAATACCCGGCTCCTCAAAATTCCCTATCCCACAGTGCAACACAAAGCCTCCTTGAATGGTTGCTGAACTGAGCCCTCCAGCCACATTACATTAGATGGCCTCTTCATCCAGATTTACATGTATGACTGAGGGTCTAATACTTAGTACAGAGTATGTGGGAGCACTATGTGCACCCCAGAAGATAGGGACGTTCAAGAGTAGGCATTGATAGCACAGGGAAGACATTTCCCCATAATGTACCTTCCTTTTTTACCAAGTTGACCATTCTACAGTATTTCTGTGTGTGTGTGTGTGTGTGTGTGTGTGGGAGATCATAAATCCCTCATTTAGATAATGAGTCTGCATCTGCTGTATGCACTCCTTGATAAGCACCAGGATATCAGCAGATCAGCAGACCCATGGCATACACATAACTCACCGTAAGCACCCTGGTTTGTCAAGACATCAGATCAAGAAATCAACACAGGACAACAGCATCTCTGGATCCTGGTGGCATAGGAGAAAGGACCATATCAATCCACAGGCAGATTATTTATTGATGCTTACCCTAATCTCACGGGCTTATCCTTTCCAGGAAGGGATCTTTGGGATCTATGTGTCTGTCTGGTCCTGTCATTCCTTAGTACTGAGCATTTTAGAATTCACTGTTGCTCTTCATGAGCTCTCAGAGCTTCCGTCCCTCCTGTCATAACTTCTACGTCCTCCTTCTATCCTATTCTTTCCAATTAACCTGACTTCTTGGCCAGAGGGCCTAGCACCAAGTGAACATTCAATACAAAGTCCCTCTTTGAGTCTCTCTCTGAATCTGTTCTTCCTGCCATGCTGAACTTTCACTCAAGTATGAGATGATGAAGGGAGTCCTAGAGCAGCAAAGCAGAGAGGAGAAAGGCTGCTTTCAGAGTCAGATCACTCAGGGCAGCCCTGGGTCTCCACAGAGTGACTATAGCCATCTCTCCACTGGCAGGAGAGTGGTGCGCTAATCTTCCTGAAGAATGCTGGCCATGCTCTAGGACTACTTTTTCACACTCACCACGATGCCCTGCCGAATTCCAAATTCTTTTCATGACTATAATAAGCTATAATCCATGTGAAAGGCTCACCTTTCCATAACCTTTCCTTCAGATGACCCCATGATACCCTCAGCCTGTTTGAAAGAAGCTATGAGAGCATCATGACTTCATCTGCTCCCCTACCCCAAAATCTTCTAGGCCCATGTTCATTGTTTTCCTTCATTTTACTGTCAAATAATAATGGTAGCCTTTATTTGTGGGCCCTCAGAAACCACTTGGAGTCAGCTGCCACTCATAGTGGATAAGCAGCGTGCTCAAGGTCACTCAGTCACTTACCAATGACAGCTGCCACTCACAGTGGATAAGCAGCATGCTCAAGGTCACTCAGTCACTTACCAATGACACCTGGACTGAAAGTCTGGTCTACTTGGGACTGAAGGTCCCAAGTATAGACTAGCAACATAAACTAGCACTAATAATTTTTTTTTTAAATCCTCCTTAACAATCAGGTGCTCATTCCTGCTACAAATATTGGTCACCGGGAAAGAAAACAGCCAACTGTATACCTTTGGAATTCAGTATCAAGCTCCTGACCTGAAGGAACTACATGGTGGAAACTGCAATGACTTGATCAGATCGTGCTTTTAGATTTACTAAAACAGATGTCCTAGTAAAAGTATGTGGCTTTTCAAAATTTATGACATTCTATTGTCATTTGATATTTAAACTGATTCTGAGGCTCCTAATGGTTCCGATAGTTTTCTCAAGCAATAAGAGCTCAGAATTTATATGATGTTGTAAGCACCCTTTAGAAGAAAACAGGACTTGAACTTATTGCCTCCCATCCATCCTTACCTGCTTGCCTGCACAGCACAGGTATCTGATATTTCAAATTATCAGAAAGAGAACATTATGGTCTGAGAACATAGGTTAGTGGTAGAGTGCTTGCCTAGCATGCAAGGTCTTGGGTTCATGCCCCTTGTGGAAAAAAAATAATTTTTTCTGTTTTTATTTTATAATCAATGATCAACAGACTAGTCTTAAATATTCTTACTGATTATCAAAACAACCAGGTAATCTATAAAAATATTACCTCTAGAAATAACTATAATATTAAAGACTCTACTTACCATGTCCACACGTAGCTTCCATAAAGGCTTGGTTATAAAGAAAAGAGTTATAAAATATACATAAGGCAGTCATTTTTGTCTGATATGAATACACTAATGGTGACTGGTGACACCAGACATCTGGCTCATTTCCCACCTGATCCCTAACATTCCCACCCCATCCCTAACACCCTCTATGAGTCCTGCTATCCCTAACTGCTTCCTTACCATTGTTGTCCCTTCCCTCTTTTCTTTGACCCTGCTCCAACAAGTTTCTGACTACAGTCATGTATCTTGAGTTGTAGCCACATTATAAAATCATTACCTTTCCTTCTTGCTTTGCCCAGAGGTCCCGCACAGCATTCAGAATGGCTGCTCTGGCCAGACGTTCTACACACCTTTCCTTTCTCTGGACCAATCTGGTTGGGAAACAAAGCACAATAGTTCTTGTGTTAGATGAGAAAAGACATCTGGGTTTTCTCCAGGGACATGCTTTGAGAGTTTAAAGACAACCCAGGTGTGGTAGCAGACACCAACACTGGGGTGGAGGGCCCTGAGTTCAAGGCAGACCTGCCTTACACAATAAAGACCCTGTCTCAAACAAAAACTGGCAGCAGTGGAAACTCAGTTTCTGACCCACAGAAAAGTTGCAAAAGTAGAAATAAAAAACCCAAACTCCCTCTCTCCTCTCTCTCTGCATACATTGAATTTTTTCAACTATTTTAAAACAAAGCTGGAGGCATTTTTTGTAATCATAAATACCTATGGATGCATTTATTCTCCTACATATGTCCTCGTAATACAGTGATCATATTGATAAAATATTATCTAAAAGATGGCTTGTAGTCAAATCCCACCAATTTTCACAATGTGCTTCTTTTGGCCCTGACTCATCCAATATGGGACCACTTGCATTTAGCTGTCATATGTCTTAGTCTCTTTCATCTAAAATCACTTTTATTTCTTTGAGAGACACTGACATTTGTGGAATTTGGGCCTTGAATTGTCCAGTATCCCTCAGTATGGGCTGATTATCACAAATTATATGTGATGATGATATCTTGCCTTATAATCAGGGTTATTAAATTACACTACTTTAGTAAGTTAGTGTTTATTTGTTTTCTTTACTATAGAGTTACCATTTTTATTTTCCAAGTAAGTATACTATTGCTCCAGATTTTAGGATTGTTTATGACTCGGCTCACTTAACTTCAGCTATGACAACTATAGTATGGTGTCCTCAGACTAATTAGGTTACATTCTGTTGATAATGATCTTCCCCTTACCTGAATGGGCTCATGGGTTTTTATATTACAAGGGTTATAAGACATTACTATTATATCTATTCTCATGTTCAAATTGTTACATAGTCAGCTAATGGGAGCTTCTTCAAGGTGATATTTTTCAAAGCATATTTAACTTACTCTACATAAAGTTAAAAATACAAGTACATTCTCTTGTGCCTTTCTCTTCATGGAAGGGAAATTGAATAGAGCTAAAAAAGAGAAACTTGGTATCGTGAGACAGGAGACAGGAAAAGTCTACATTACTGGAGTTAGAGTCCTTTCGTTAGTACTTTATTTTTTCATGCTTTGACCTTATGGCTCAGATACTGATCAATCTCTCTCTCTCTCTCTCTCTCTCTCTCTCTCTCTCTCTCTCTCTCTCTCTCTCTCTCTCTCTCTCTCTGAAAACATGATGCTCTTCTATGCTTTTAGTTTTCCTCATATATTTTCTACCCTACTAGCTATTTCTACCATGGCAGTACTACTCATATCCTTCCCCAAGAGGGTTGCCCATTTGGACTTTTATCTTTCAGACCTCTTTATTTTGTCTTTTTGAAACAGATTCTTACTCTGTATCCCAAGTTGGTCTCAAACCCATGTTGATCACAACCTAAGTGCTGAGATTTATAGGCATAACCACCACCACAGACCTGGCTGCACTTTTAGATACTGGGCACTGTGAAGTACAATAGCTAAATGTCTTGAGATCCAGATGCATTCAGATTCAAGTCTCATAGGAAAGAACTGCCTATTTCAAAACATTGATGATCTAAATGGCTCAAGCCTTAATTTAACTGAATGAAATTTATGAAAAAATTGAAAATCCTTCTCTACTTTTATATTTGTTACAATCAAAGGGCATCATAGACTGTAGAAACATTATTTATAAATATAAATGTTTTATAAAACATATCCCTGAGCTGGAGAAATAGCTCAGAGGATAAGGGCACTTGGTGATCTTTCACAGAACTGGAGTTTCTAGTACTCACATCAGGTGACTCACAAACTCCATAACATCTGACACCCTCTTCTGGTCTACATAGGTGCACATGCAGAGACACTCACAGACATAGACAGGCACACAGACAGACAGACAGGCAGACACATCTTTTAAAACAAAACACATCTCTTACCAGTCTGAGTTGACCATCATCTGTGAGCTGTCTGCAGAAGCCTGTAAAGTCACCAACGACATCCCTGAGACCCTTGTGAACCATGTAGTGGTAAGGGCATTCATGGCACAGACAAATATCAAAATAGGATTTCATTCTTGTTCATGCTTTAATATGCAGTTGGGAAACTGAGGCACTAATATACCATGAGCAAATTAGTATGGACTAAAAATACAAAAAATCCATATATACTTTGTAAAATTCCAAAATATATCTGTGCCTACTATAACTAAGAACTAAACACAACTACTACAGCTGGGAGTTTACATATTTTGAGCAAAAATATTTTGATGAGCAAAATCAGAGACCTGCAAGTTTAAATATTCCCAAATTATTTTCCTATTTACTGGGTAATGTGCTGGGCAGTGAGATTCAAAGCTAGACCTTGTTAATGCATTGTTCTGAAAAGATAACACTCTGACTGACATAGCATTTAAATTGATTTTTAAATCCTGGCAAGTAAAGATACTCACTCCACAATAACATACACCACTGAAGATAAAAGTATTTGCATACTATAGAATACGTACACAAAATGTTAAAGTACGTGAAAATCCCATCATAGCATTAAACTTTCTCCCATGACTTATACAGAAGTTTTCATATGCAGTTTGAAGGCTAAACATAATTTGGGTTAACATCACTATCAATTATTTATTTTTGGTGCTTTAAAGGGCTTCACTGTGTTATTTGAAGAGGTACTAGGAGGGAACTCATGGTAGGACACTTTAGTTCATGTGCCAAAGACCAAAGTAATCATGTCATTAATTTTCCGCCAAACCAATAATTCACTACAAAACACTTTGATAATTTCATTTGGTGTTGTATTGTTTCCACAGTAAATCTTTAGGTCATTTAATAGAATAGATATAGGGGTACAGTTTTACTGTCAATAATATTTAAGAGGAAGACATTTTGAACGCAGCACCATATCAGGTGTGCCTGGCCTCTGACTAATAGAGCTTTCCAGTGATTACACTTTCTGAGTTCCCTTAGGGGTTATTGTTAATGGAATATACAATCATTCTAGTTAGGATATTTATGCCATAAAACTATTAGAACACAGTATTCTCCCATTCCTTGATGGTTGATATTTTTTGTATTAAAACAAAAATCTAAAGTAAGTTAGTGACTAACAGTGAGGTATTTTATTATCTACATTAAACTCTGGCCTCAAGGCTTTGATTGCTGCTATAAATCACTGGGTAAAGCAGCCTATGGTTGTACTATAATAGCAAATGCATTTAACAAAAGCTAAGAATGATCTCAGTGTCTATGACTTAAAAAAGTGCATGGAGCAAAGCATAGTGAAAAATTCATCTATAGTATGTGGATTTTTCCTTGCTTGATATGGGGGTGCTGCAAAAATTAACTAAAATGTTCTGTATTCATTATATATTTAGGCTGTGGTATTTTGGCTGTCGCATGGGGAAGTTCAATGTCAAGAATTAGCCTTAAAGGCAGATTCTTGTTCACTAACCCAGGAGTTTTCTCCTGCAAGATGAGCTGGGAAGGGGAAAAAAAATCAACGAAAAGTCGTCTTTGGTATATTCTCTACATTAATATATACAACCTGCTTAACCTGTTTCTTGTCACACATACCTATTCATACTCCTTAGTAATGAGGAACACACTATTTTTTTCTTATTCTGGGAGGTGATAGTTAACTTAAAATATTAACTTTATAAATAGGTTGATAAAGGTTGCAGGAAGAATCATGCTGAGTTAATAACATTTTTCTTTGATTCAAGTTCACAATGAGTCCCATGAAATACGTAAGAAGATCAAATTTTTAAACGGATTCTATCTGGATGTGATCTGGAAAATGTGGGTGCCAATAACATTAGTACAAAATAACATTAGTATATTAGAGCATATATCAAAATCACAAGGAGATCCCTGCCCTGAGACCTCCATCAGGGCTGTGGCTAGGGCAGGTAATGCCATCTCAGGACACAGAAGAACATTTCATCTGTCTTAAATTATTGAGGTCCCTCCACTGAGGGCTAAAGACAGTGAGGTTCAAAGACTCGCCTTTCAACAGAGTAATCTCAGTGGCCTGTGCCAGGTTTTATAAACTCACTGTGTGGATTATGGACTGTGCTAGGATTGTTGATATATAGTATAAGTATGGACAAAGACAACAACTCCATAAAATGCTCAGCACTCAGGCACAATTCAGGTTGCAGAAACACAGAAAAAGCTCATGAAACCAATCTACCTTGGTCAGCAGTCCCGACCTTGTGGGAAATTTTTAAGAGGAGACCCTTGACTTAAGGGGAAAGTAGGATGTGGGGATGAGTTGCTGAATCCTTCTCTGGTCTCTTTTTTTATTCAGCAGATAGGTTTTTGTTAACTCTTGGGACTCACCTCTGTTCTCAACCTTCCCCAAGCCTTGAGTGAAGGATAGAAATCTTCTCTGTGCATTTTAGGTACATTTTAAAAAAATATTAATTTTCACAATGTATTATTAATTTACTTTTTATATCTGATTCCAAGTAAATTCATCATTCTTCTTATATGGGACTCTACTTTGTTATTCTTTCTCCGCGTATGTATGTGCATATGTATGTATGTATGTATGTATGTATGTATGTATGTATGTATGCATGTATGTATGTATATGTTTGAGTTGTTAGTGTTTCCTTGCATTTTTGCATGGGCACCATACACATGCCTGGTACCTGTGGAGGCCAGGAGGTGACACCAGATTTAAAGATGTTTGTAAACTGCCCTGTGGTACTCATAATTACCTAGGTCCTCTGCCAGGACAAGTGCTCTTAACAGCTGGGCCATCAGGCATGCCATGGTATGCTTGTGGAGTTCAGAGGACAGCCTGCCACAAGAAGTTGTTTTACTTCTGTCATGTAAGTTATGGGAATTGAGCTCAAGTTGTCAGAATTGGCAGCAAACAACTTTATCCACTGAGTCATCTCACCAGCTGTTTTTTATTTTCCTTTTAAAAATTATGTTTCTGTGCTAGACAGATGGTTCAGTGGTTAAGAGCACTGACTGCTCTTCCACAGACTCTGAGTTCAAATCCTAGCAACCACATGGTGGCTCACAGCCATCTGTAACGAGATCTGATGCCCTCTTCTGATGTATCTAAAGACAGCTACGGTGTACTTACATATAATAATAAATCTTTTAAAAATTACATTTCTAGGGCTGGAGAGATGGCTCATCAGTTAAGAGCACTGAGTGCTCTTCCAGAGGCTCCGAGTTCAATTCCTAACAACTACATGGTGGCTCAAAACCATATGTAATGGGGATCTGATGCCCTCTTCTGGTGTTTCTGAAGATAGTGACAGTGTACCCACATACATGAAATAAATAAATAAATCTTTAAGATTTAAGAATGTGTCTCCACATGCTCCACTATGTTCATAGCAGCCTTATTTATAATAGCCAGAAGCGGGAAAGAACCCAGATGCCCTTCAACAGAGGAATGGATACAGAAAATGTGGTACATCTACACAATGGAATATTACTCAGCTATCAAATCAAAAACAATGACTTTATGAAATTCATAGGCAAATGGAGGGAACTGGAAAATATCATCCTGAGTGAAGTAACCCAATCACAGAAAAACACACATGGCATGCACTCATTGATAAGTGGCTATTAGCCCAAATGTTTGTATTACCCTAGACGCATACAACACATGAAACTCAAGAAGGATGATCAAAATGTGAATGCTTCACTCCTTCTTTAAAAGGGGAACAAGAATACCCTTGGCAGGGAATAGTGAGGCAAAGTTTAGAACAGAGGCAGAAGGAACACCCATTCAGAGCCTGCCCCACATGTGGCCCATACATATACAGCCACCAAACTAGATAAGATGGATGAAGCAAAGAAGTGCAGGCCAACAGGAACCAGATGTAGATCTCTCCTGAGAGACACAGCCAGAATATAGCAAATACATAGGCGAATGCCAGCAGCAAACCACTGAACTGAGAATGGGACCCCCATTGAAGGAATCAGAGAAAGGACTGGAAGAGCTTGAAGGGGCTCGAGACCCCATATGAACAACAATGCCAAGCAACCAGAGCTTCCAGGGACTAAGCCACTACCCAAAGACTATACATGGACTGACCCTGGGCTCCAGCCTCATAGGTAGCAATGAATAGCCTAGTAAGAGCACCAGTGGAAGGGGAAGCCCTTGGGCCTGCCAGTGAACGTGATTGTTGGGGGGAGGGTGGTAATGGGGGAAGGATGGGGAGGGGAAACCCATGTAGAAGGGGAGGGGGATGTTGAAGGGGAATAACAATAACAATCAAAATGTAAATAAGAAATACTGAAGTTAATAAAGGTTAAAATAAAAAAAGAATGTGTCTCCAGTCAAGTGCAGATTAGACTGACTTGCAAGATGACTTAATAAATGCCTTGTGGGGTGATCTGGGAAAAACTGCAATGGAGCAAATTTGGTGGTATCCACTGAAAATCTGAAAATTTTTCTTTTGTGATTTGCACACACATGTAAACTTGTTTTTTACTTGTTTGAAAATATCTGTTGAATACTTACCTGGCAGGGGAGATACCATGATCGCGAAGGTGGTTTTCCCAGGGCAAGGCTTATCCATTGCACTCCGGATGTGCTGACCCCTGCGATTTCCCCAAATGCGGGAAACTCGATTGCATAATTTGTGGTAGTGGGGGACTGCGTTCGCGCTCTCCCCTATTAAAAAAAAAAAAAAGAAAAAAGAAAAAAGAAAATATCTGTTGAAACTAATCTTGTGAAAGAGACCTTCTTGAACTTCTTGAACACTGTACTATGCATATATGTTGTGAATGCAGACAAAAGGATGTATTTAAATGTTCTAGAGAGGGACTGGGGAGATGGCTCAGTTGATTAAGTACTTGTCTTGCAAGAATGAGGACTTGAGTTCAAGCCCTAAAACCCATATTAAAAAAAAAAAAAGCTGAGTGTGATAAAGTGCACTTATAATTCATACATACATACATACATACATACATACATACATACTGGGGAGGTGAAGATAGGTGGATCTTGGCATTGTTGATTTCAGGCAAATGAGAAACACTGTTTCAAAAAACAAGGTGGGGGGGCTGGAGAGATGGCTCAGCGGTTAAGAGCACCCGACTGCTCTTCCAGAGGTCCTGAGTTCAATTCCCTGCAACCACATGGTGGCTCACAACCATCTGTAAAGAGATCCGATGCCCTCTTCTGGTGTATCTGAAGACAGCTACAGTGTACTTATATATAATAAATAAATAAATCTTAAAAAAAAACAAAACAAAACAAAACAAGGTGGATGGCACCTGAGAAACAACACCTGAAGTTGATCTCTGGATTCCACATGTATGCTGACATGTGCAAGCTACCTGTACATACACAGAATCAATCCAATCCATCCGTCGTCCATCCATCCATCCATCCATCCATCCATCCATCCATCCATCAACATGTTCTAGATAAAGTGCTTTGGGACATCCAGTTCTTCGATTGCTAAGTACCAGTTTGGATTTAGTTTTCTGTCTCTAAAATAAGAGGGAGTTCAGTATCATCACTAAGATCTCATCCAGCTTTGAGAAAGGTTACAACATACTCAGTGTTTTCAGTTTAGAAAAACAAGAAGGAAGCTTATCCATGGATCAGTGTGAGCCATGAAATAATATTTCTGAAAAGCCACTTGGTATGAAATACTGTGAGCTGAGTAGACTCACAGCACATACGACAATAAATGATCCTACATATTATGACATATCCGTTCTCCTCTCACCCTCAGCCACTTGCCTTATTTAGTCCTCAAAGCTCTACAGTAGCATCAAGTTAAAAAGCAGTTGTTAATATTCTGCTAGTTATACCCTGACATAGGGAAATTGATATAGATTTAAGAATTTTCCAGCAAACTAGAGATAATTATGGGGAAAGACCAAATACTGTTAGTTTTCAGTTTCTCCCAGCAAAGCAACAAATTACAAAGTCTTGTTTTTATTCCATGAGCAGGACAACTACAGAGAAAGATAAAGTAAAAGTGAACTCTACATGGAAAGGAAACATTCTGGGAACTTAAGAGAGTTCTCAAACACCAACTTCTGGGTCCTTCCCTAGAGTGCGCATAATGGCAGAGCCTTTGACTCCATCTTCTGAATCTATCTCTGATGACATAGGCAGCTGAGCAGTGAGGATCTGTGTGCTGTAGGAAAAAGAGTCCCAAAATGCAAACACATTTTTAATCCCAGCACTTGGAAAGCAGAGATGGTGGATCTCTGAGAGTTAGAGGCCAGTCTGGTCTACAGAGCAAGTTCCAAGACAGCCAAGGCTACACAGAGAAACCCTGTCTAGAAAAGAAAATAGAAATGCTATGAGGGATATACAGAGCTCCAATCTGATAAAAACACTTGATGTACCCCAGAGAGCAGAGATCTGAATGAACTGAAGAAAAGTATTCCTAAGGATTCACAGTAGTACAGAAATATAATGTACCCAGTTTTAGGGGATCAGTGAGATGGAATCCAAGACTTGTACATGCTTAGCATATACTTTCCTACTAAGCTCCTTCCTGGGCCCCAAATGATTATATTCTTAAACCAGTTTGCAATGTCAGTTTTTGGTTTTGAGTTTATTTTTAAACCCAAGAGTTTTGGATCAAATCTCCCTAAAAAGATTTACCTTCATAAGTAATTTCAAATAGAATGAATACAAGATTTTAGAAAACTCACATATAAAATTGGACAGCTCTTCATTGTAGCAGCAATGGAGACTGACAATGCAACAGTTCACATTCAGAAACCACTGGGAGAAAATAGAAATAAAACTTTAAGACAAATTAACTCGTTGATTCATGTTGCTACATGTTGCATTTGATTTTCTACTACTGAACAATATTTTATTAACTCATCCTTTGACAATTTTCATACATATATACAATACACTCTAGACATACTCACACTGCTCCCCATCTTCCTCCAGTCCCTATAAACTCCCTACGTCTCCCAGCATGTCTTCTCCACACTATCATTTATTCTTGTTTTGTGAACCTTTGAGTTTAACTAGAGTCATCCATGAGTGGGCATGGATACAGAGCTACCCATGAGAGTATGGGTAACTTACCAATGGCTATAACACTGAAGACAGTGACTCCCTGTCCCTACAGCAGCCATCCACTGCCAATAGCTCCCTGTGGAGGGGCCACAACCTGAGTCCCTCCCCCACACATGACTGAAAACCGAATATAGCAAGTCTTCAAACAGCAATTTTGATAAATTTTTACTGTCCAATTACTATGAAACTCAATGTGGCTTGTTGATATGGAAGAAGTAGTTTTTTTTTAATTCTAAGGTATCATCACTAGAAAATTTTCATATAGTGTGGGTGGGTGGGGGAAAAACCTAGGACCAGAGGGGAAGATGTTTAAGTGATGACATGTGGTCAATTATACTAGCACAGTAGTTAGTTCAAGAAGAACTAGATCTTGGGGAAATTTTCTTGAAGGAGCAAAGACCACAAAGATGCAAAAGAGCATAGAAAGCAATACAAACCCCAGAGGCATTTTTGTTTTCAACAGAGAAGTAAAAGGTCCACAACAGCATTGGTGTGAAAGTGAATAAAGGTTTATAGATGGCATGGACACTGAAAAAGCCCGGCAGAAGGTCTAAATATGTTAGTAAGGAATGTAGGCCACAACGATTGAAGATGTGTTTTGCATAAGGCTAAGAAAATTTATTACTGTCATTATTCATGTTGTATAATAATTATTGTGTCAAGCACATTCTAAAAACTTTATGTTATTCATTTGATCTTCACAGTGATGTGAAGTAGGTGCTATTGTTCTTGTTTTAGAGATGAGCAATGTGAATTTTAAAGAGGTTTAGTAATCTGTCCGAGGTCATAGTGTGAGTACCTGATGGAGGCCATTCAGTGCAGGAGTGGGAGGTAAGGTAGGTGTGAATGACAGATGGGAGGTCTGAGTTGACATCAGAGGCCAGTGCAGGATGATGAGATGCTGAGTACAGCCTGTGTGTCACACTGCACATTGCTTCAGGGGACACAAATGTCTGTTCTTGAAGGAGTTACAATCAGGAAGACGTAGTTACCAAAACTCTAACAATATCACAGTTAGTCCCAAAAAGATGAATACTATGAAAGACTGGCAGAGGGTATTGTCAGATGAATATACTCAGAGGTGGAGCAGGTCATAAGAGGTTGGACTCTAAGGCAATTTGTG
Source organism: Rattus rattus (assembly GCF_011064425.1). Taxonomy (NCBI): domain Eukaryota; kingdom Metazoa; phylum Chordata; class Mammalia; order Rodentia; family Muridae; genus Rattus; species Rattus rattus. The sequence continues at coordinate 182,468,724 of NC_046157.1, forward strand.
GAGGATTGACGTTTCCCAACACAGGAGAAGGACCTGTGAAGGAACAGGACCACAGGAGAGATAAGTGCTATAGTTTGAATATAGTTTGTCTACACAATAACTTTTACTGAAGCTTGATCCCTAATAGAGGTGTGTTTGGAAGTTTTTAATTTATTCAAACTTTTAATTGTAAGTTTTTAATTTTTTGAAGTTAAAATATAATCATGTCACTGCCTCTATTCCCTTTCCTTCCTTTAGACCATTCTGTGTACCTAACCTCACTTTCTTTCTCTCAAATTCACAGTCTTTGGCCTTTTTTTTTTTTTTTTTGTTCTTTTTTGGAGACTGGGGATCAACCCAGGGCCTTGCGCTTCCTAGGCAAGCTCACCACTGAGCTAAATCCCCAACCCCTTGGCCTCTTTTTAAGAATTGTTGTTATACTAAATATAATTTCCTAAATATATAATCTAGTTTATGACCTCTACAAAGAAAATTCTCTTTGTAACATATAAAGACCATCATAGAAAACTATACCTGGTCAAAATGCAGAAAACAGGTGATGGTGTGATGCTCAGCCCAACCGATCGACCCACAATATAACTCCTCCACTTAAGGCTCAGTGAACATCTCAGAAGATAATGGAAATATTATAAGAGCCAGAAGAACAGGATTCTGCTGTGATGTTGCATCTCTTAGAAATGTCAGGGAAGCTACACCATTGCGGTGTTAAAGTCAATCCTGAACTGTTGACTATTGAAGGACAGTAAGTTATTTGTACCCCGATGGGGAAATGCCTTTCTGAAGACTACACTAGGTCTTTTAAGATTGGATAATGGTTGGGTATGGTGGTGAGTGCCTGAAATCCCACCATTTGGAAGGTAAAGGCAGGAAGATCACAGGTGTTTAAGGTAATCCTCAGATTTATAGCAAAGGACTACATGAGGCACTTTCTAAAAAAACAAAGAAAAATAAGCCTTGCTTAGTTTCATGAGACCAGGTTGTCAGAAAACTGGTTATCTCTCTTGGTTTCTTTTACACTCATGCTCTTTGCATGTGTGTCTGCTTCCTTTTTCTTCTTTATCATTATACAATTCTGCACCACTGGAAGTTGAGCAGAGGGTGACACCATGTTCTTCCTCCTCCATACCTATCACCTATAGAAATCTGTTTTTTTCATAAATAATAGCCTTGAGGATCTTGTTACAGTAACATAAAACAGAGTAAGATTGTAACAGTGGTGGCGAAGGCAATAATGTATTCAAAAGTTTGTATCTGTGGTAGTTTGAATAAGAATGGCCCCATAGGCTCATCAACTGGTTACCAGTTGGCAAACTGTTTAGGACTGAGTGTGGTATTACTGGAAGAGGTATGTCGTTGGGTCACTGGGGTGAGCTTTTAGGTTTCAAAAGCCCATGCCAACCCAAGTCTCCTATCCCTGCCCTTTCTCCCTCCCTACACTTGCAACTTTTGGATCAGGTGTGATCTCTCAGCTACTGTTTCAGTGCCATGCCTGCCTGCTTCCATGGTCATGCTATGATGGTCATGGACTAACCCTCTGAAACCATAAGCAAGCCCCCAACTACATGCTTAAGAAAGCCACTTGATCATGGTGTATCTTTATAGCAACAGAACAGTAACCAAAATAGTACCTATCCTGGTTTAGAACAACAATTAGGTTCTTGAAGTGGAAATTAAAGAGATGATACTAAAAGCAAAATTCCAAGGATTAAACTCTCCTAGGCTGTTTCTGGATTACAGGATTACATTGCTTTTTAAAGTAATAAGAAAAAGAAATTCCCCACTAAAGTTGTAGGAGAGAGTTAATAGGACAAGATGAGCCAAATATAACTTGAAGCTTCTGAGTCTTTGTGACTGAAAGCAAGATCATAGAGGATCAGAAGGAAGTGAATGTCTAGGGAGTGGGAAATAGAAGGCAAAGGTCTCTGATTTAGATGGTGTTGAACATGAAGGCAAAAAAAATATTTTTGAACAGAACAGAAAATGTCTAGAGAGCAGCTAGATCTGAGGTGAAAAGGCACATTCGGAAATGGAATCAGAAAGGCTCTGTAAAAAAATAAAATAAAAAGAAGGGCCCAGAAGTTGAAAAGATTGAGTGTCATCATAGTGGGGCTACAGAGTGAGATGGGAAAGCCTTGAAGAGGAAAGAAGGGGACAGCACAGAAAGGGGTAGGGATCAGATGAAATAGCAGATAGCCTGAGAAGTGGCAGAGAGACCAGGGGAATGGAAGAAGAAATAAAACGCCAATTCCAAGAGCAGGGAAACAATGCACTTCAGATTAGAAAGGAAGTAAATAGATAGAAAACAAGGAAACAGTCAAAAGGCATAAAAGTGACCAGGTGAAGAAAGCAAAGGGAACCAAACATAAATCCAGTCAAGTTCAGAATGTTCTAAGAAAGGGGAATAACCATTGGAAAAGGAGACAGTTAAAGAGGCTGGAGAGATGGCTCAGAGGTCAAGAGCACTGGATGTTCTTCCAGAGGACCTAGGTTCAATTCCTAGCATCCAAATGTTGGCTCACATCCATTTATAATTCCATTCCCATTGGGATCCAATGCCCTCTGCTGGCCTCCATGGGCACCAGGCATGCCCAAGGCATGCATGCATACAGACAGACACACAGACAGACAGACAGAACAGTCATACACATAAATAAATAAGTCTAAATCTTACATTGCAGGATATTTGATCACACTGTGAACTTAAAGACTGTTATTTGCTGGAAAAAAAAAAGGTAGCTTTAGAGCACACCTTTAATCCTTCTGGCTGGAGTACACACTTTTAATCCCAAACAATGAAGATAAAGTTAGAGAAGGAAGCATCCATGCTTGAAAGTGATTTGTAATTGAGTGGCAGACAAAGTGACGAATCAGAGGTCTGACAGAATGGGATATGCCAACTCTCATGAGAAGAGAGGGGAAATGGAAGGTACTTAAGGAGACAGGAGGAGGCAGTTTTTACCAGGACAGCTGTACACAGACAGGTTAGACACAGGTGAAGACAAATGAAGCTAGAGAATGAGAAGGATCCAGAAGATTAGGACAGATTGCCAGAGTTCAGAGGCTAGAAGCTTCCAGGGCTTAGGCCTAGGTTAGCAGGTGGAGACAAGAAGCCCCAGGGATAACAGCTACAATAGGAGAATAAAAGATACTTTTACAAACTTAAAAAAATATATTTCTAAAAAAATAAATGAGAGTGAGATGGAAAGACTCAGGGGTGAAGGTATGGGAAGGGAGCCTCGGGAGTTCAGAAGGGGAGGAATGTGAACATAAGGGACTCTATTCATTTTGGAGCATGACGTGGCAGAGGACAAAGAGAAGAAGGAGAGGATCAGTTTGGAGATGGACAGGAAAAGACCAAGGGTATCCTGTCTTCCATGTGAATGATGGCAGCAATGCATGGACATCTCTAACTGCTGAGGGTTGAGAACTAGATCCCAGAGGAGAAAGAACTAGGCAGCTCACAGTGAGGGGAGGGAAAAGCAAAACTATTGCCAAGAGATGGTCAAGTTATCAGCTGGGCTATGAGCTCACAGCTGTGGCGCTCACTTGGTGAGCACCTGATGTAAGCAAAGAATTCATACACATGGCTTGAGTGTTCCAAATACTTGCTTTCACAGACACTGAGGATAGTGAGGATCTTTCTCATGAAAGGTTCATTGCTACTGAGTGCTGGAAAGCAGCTGGAGTGCGAAGTCTAGTTAGTCCAAGACTAACAAAGTCATCACCATCAAGAACTGCAAGCTGCATATTCTGTAAGAAATGTTCAGCATACTATATCCACCTTATCTGCCCAAGAGCTTCTAACACAGATCATTTCTCCTCGTCCCGAGCTCTTACCCAGCCAAGGCCCAGAAGTATATTCTGTTTCTTAACTGTTCCTATACAAACCTTGTTTTAACACTACAAGTCAGGTTTATTCCAATCCTTTCTGCTTTAGTTTCCCCATCAATAAGTGATAAAGCCAACTCCTGCTGGGAGCCTTCTCTATATAAGGCTCTTTTCAGGCACTTACACAAAGTAAATACTGTTGGATCTATTTTACAGATGAGAAAATCTAGGCTTTAAGAGATTATATGATTTGTTCTCAGCTGCTAAGCCTCACAGAGGTGAAGACAGTCAAATTTAATGAGGCGTATGGATTTTACAAATTGCTAAAATTATGAACATTTACATGTATGTCCACAAAGGACTGTGACTGGATTTTTAAGGCATTAACTATAATATTTTATAACATTATATATTATATATAATGGCACAGGGAGTTTTAAAGGTCCCAGAATAGAGATCATTCTTCTGCATTAAAATATTCATTTAGTTTTGAGAGCCCGTTTTTTTTTTTTCCGGAGCTGGGGACCGAACCCAGGGCCTTGCGCTTCCTAGGTAAGCGCTCTACCACTGAGCTAAATCCCCAGCCCCGAGAGCCCGTTTTTAAACAAACATTGCAGGTAAAACGTTACACTGTAAATTATAGTTCCTGGGGATGACTCCCTGACCATATTTCTCTTCCTTGGGGACAGGTAACCATGACTCTTAACACTGATGCTCCTTGATCCTGGGCATGCTTCCATACATTCACTCTGCACGGATGCAACTCTTGGTATTTTAGTGTGACATCTCATGGGTGGATCAGGAAGAGCCAGGAGACACTCACGGCTGACAAGACTAGACTTCAACATATCATTTAAGTTAGGCATCAGCCAGATGACTCTAACAGTCTCAGCTAGCAAGAAAGGCCTTCAGCACTGAGGAGGGAGCCCAAATCTACGCCCTTCCTTTATTTCCTCTCTTAAGACATAGATAGGACTCTTTATGTTAATTTTTAGGTACACTGACTTCACAGGAATGCCCTCTCAAGTGACCCACCGTCGCTAGACACTTGGATTCATAGCCTGACTGTGACACTTTCATTCCACTGATGAGCAAAGGGTAGCAGAAAGGCGGAGTCTTCACAAAGTCACTCAGTGAGCTGTGGCAGAGGCAGGATCATCACCCCACATTCCCAGCCTGGGAGTTGCTGGTCCCCATCACTTGCCCCACAAGGACATAGCTAGCACTGCGTTCTCCTGCTTCGCTGGTGGGGACTCAACCAAACCTTGGTCTTCTTGGTCCTCTGCATTCTACCCTTTCTAGGAAAACCTGAGTTGTAAAACTAAGGCGAAACTCTTACTCTCTCTGCCTTTTTCTTTCTCAATCCCTGACCCCATTTTCCCTCTCCCCCCTTCCCCTTCCCCTTCTCTCTCTCCACACGTATTCCTGACTGCTCGCCCGCGCTCGCTCGCTCGCTCTCTCTGTCTGTCTGTCTGTCTGTCTTTCCCTGCCTCTACTTCGTTCTCAATCCCCTTTCTCATGTCCTAAATAAACTCTATTCTTATTTAAAAAAAAAAAAAAAGAACAAAAAACACTAAGGCGAAAAAAGAGAAACAAAAGGAAAAGGAACTCCCCTCCGCTCCCCGAGTGGGTAGCAAGTGCTGGCTACTCCAGCTCCTAAGGGAGGCTTCTGCTCTGCCTCTAGTCCTTCTTCACTTCACTGTGGCCGTTCGCCTCGCTCCTGTGAACCCTGTGGCCCGCGCGCTTACCGTGGCGCCGGAGCCGTGACCTCCTAGCGATGTAGAAAAGCGCAGGTTATGGACCCAGATCCTGCAGCGCTCCTTTTCGAACGCACCGGGGAGCCTGCGGCTGGAGCCGTGGGTGGCTAACGGGGCAGTGTACGGAGCCTCGCGAGCCCCGGACCTGGCCGGGTGTCTTCAGCCGCTCTGTGGGAGGCGGGAGTAGGGGTGGGGTTCTGGTAATGATTGGTCGGTTCTCTGGGGGGCGTGGTCGCACACCTGTTCTTTGATTTCAAGCCTGCCGGAGCCAGGCGCCTGGATCCCAGAATCTCAAAATATGACACATGGGATCGCCAGCCTCTAGGCCAGAGGTTGGGAGAGGCAGGAGTGCGGCCCCCAATGAACCAGCTTGACTTTTCCAAGGAGGACAGCAGTGGGAAGCCAGGTATGGCCCGCGTGTGGCAGCGCAGAGTTGTGATTGCTGCCCGGCACAAACTTGTTAAAGTTTGTTTATGGGTACGAACTTCATCAGACAGGACCAAATCAGCTGGAGGATGTTATTTGCTTGTTATTTAAAAAAAAAAAAAGCAAGTGCAGATGCCCACAATTGTGCTCATAACCACTTGGGACTTCATTTACCCTTCCTTGCTTGTGAGTTAGTACAGACACCTGCAACCAAGCATGTCACACGAGTTCAGTCCCTCAGATAGACACAAAAAGAAATTTTAAAGGTGATCCCATTCTTCACCATATGATAAATCGATCACATTCCTGTGATGAAAATTGCTTTAAATCATCTCTCATCTGCCCAGCTGTGAAAGATTGGTGGGAGGAAAGATATTTACGTTGTGTGTGGCGCAGTGTGACTGTGAATTCAGAGATGTTAAGTGACTTACCCAAGGCCACAAAGTCAGTTAAGTGGTAATGCCTTAGCATCAAAGCTGGGACCTTCCTGCAAATGTGGAGGCTTATTTGGAGAGACTACACAGGGTCCATCTGAGAACAGAGCGCTGAGGACATATTCCACGTTCTCTGACTCAAAGTTTACACATACATGTATTTTCATATTATTTAGAGACTCACTGATATTGGGGAGATGGTTCAGTAGCTAAAGCACTTGCCAAACGAATGTGAAGACCCGAGCCCATATAAAGTTAGGGGCGGTAGCATGGGTCCCGTAGGGAGACTGGAAGCATGAGCATAATCCACATTGATTAATTCTTTTAATTAATTCAATTGATTAATTGTTTTGTTTTGTTTTGCCTTGAAGCAAAATGAAGTCCCAAATGGTATGAGCACAACTGAGGGCACCTGCTTTTTTTTTTTTTTTTTTTTTTTTTTTTTAACAAGCAAGTAACATCCTCCAACTGATTTAGTCCTGTGGAAATTTAAGCACCAGGTTGCCATTCTTTTTCCAGAAAAATTTCCAGAAGTCTGAAGTGAAAATGTTAATGTAACTACTGTTTTTTTAAACATTACCAACTACTTAACTTCTTTCTCCTAAAATGGTGTGTAGGCCAGGAAAACTTTTCTATGTTTCCTTTGTCTTTCTCTTGGAAAACCAACCTATTAATTGTTTTTACTATTTGCCTCAAGATCTGGAAGTTAACTGCTAAGGTCCAGCTGTAATTGATGACCCAAGTGAAAAACCTAAAGGCTGTCTCAGAATAGATAATTTTGGTAACACAGTGTAAAGAATGGCTGTATCATTTGTAAAACTCCCAACAACCCCTAATGAGGCAAGCAGGAATTATCTACTTCTGTTAAAGCTAAAAAAGAGAAGTTCTAGGATGAGTTCAACTAGTAAGACATTGAGACTAATATATAATTCAATTGTAGGGCAATATTGAAAATGTAACTGGAAAGCTCAGAAAGGAGTGAAAATACAGTTACATTTAAAAAAAATCAAAAGGGCAGAAAACACACAGGAAACAAAAGTAGAAACAAAGAGCAAGGGAAATGGATATGGTCTATATTAATCCTTAGGTATCATTCAAAAGAGCTGTTGTGGGGATGTGACAAGCAGCACTGTGTCAATGGGTCAATTTGTATTCTTCTACATGCTGACCTCCAGTTGAACCAGCACCATATGTTGAAAATGCTTTTTTCCATTGCATGATTTTAGCTACTTTGTCAAAAAAAAAAATCAAGTGACCATAGGTGTGGGGGTTCATTTCTGGGTCTTCAATTCTATTCCACTGATCTACCTGCCTGTCTCTGTACCAATACCATACAGGTTTTTTCACTATTGCTCTGTAATACTGCTTGAGGTCAGGGATGGTGATTCCCCCAGAAGTTCTTTTATTGTTGAGTATAGTTTTCACTGTCCTGGGTTTTTTGTTATTCCAAATGAATTTGCAAATTGCTCTATGGAGAATTGAGTTGGAATTTTGATGGGGATTGCATTGAATCTGTAGATTGCTTTTCGCAAAATGGCCATTTTTACTCTATTAATCCCACCAATCCATGAGCATGGGAGGTCTTTCCATCTTCTGAAATCTTCAATTTCTTTCTTCAGAAATTTGAAGGTCTTGTCATACAGATCTTTCACTTGTTTGGTTAGAGTCACACCGAGGTATTTTATATTATTTGAGACTATTGTGAAGGGTGTCGTTTCCCTAATTTCTTTCTTGGCTTGTTTCTCTTTTGTGTAGAGGAAGGCTACTGATTTGTTTGAGTTAATTTTATACCCAGTCACTTTGCTGAAGTTGTTTACCAGGCTTAGTAGTTCTCAGGTGGAACTTTTGGGGTCGCTTAAGTATACTATCATATCATCTGCAAATAGTGATATTTTGACTTCTTCCTTTCCAATTTGTATTCCTTTTACCTCCTTTTGTTGTTTCATTGCTCTGGCTAGAACTTCAAGAACTATATTGAATAAGTAGGGAGAGCGTGGGCAGCCTTGTCTACTCCCTGATTTTAGTGGGGTTGCTTCAAGTTTCTCTCCATTTAGTTTGATGTTGGCTACTGGTTTGCTGTACATTGATTTTACTATGTTTAGGGATGGGCCTTGAATTCCTGATATTTGCAAGATTTTTCACATGAAGGGGTGTTAAATTTTGTCAAGTGCTTTCTCAGCATCTAATGAGATGATCATGTGTTTTTTTTTTTCTTTTGGTGGATTTCCATATATTTAACTATTCCTGCATCCCTCGGATGAAGCCTTCTTGATCATGATGGATGATCATTTTGATGTGTTCTTGGATTCCCTTTTCGAGAATTTTATTATTTTTGCATATATATTCATTAGAGAAATTGGTCTGAAGTTTTCTTTTTTTGTTGGGTGTTTGTGTGGTTTAAGTATAAAGGTAATAATTGTGGCTTCACAGAATGAATTGGTTAGTGTTCTTTCTGTTTCTATTTTGTGGAATAGTTTGGACAATGTTGGTATGAGGTCTTCTGTGAAGGTCTGATAGAATTCTCCAATAAATCCATCTGGTCCTGGGTTTTTTTGGTTGGAAGACTTTTAATAACTGCTTCTATTTCTTTAGAAGTTATGGGATTGTTTAGATGGTTTATCTGATCCTGACTTACCTTTGTTACCTGGTACCAGTCTAGAAAATTGTCCATTTCCTCCAGATTTTCCATTTCTGTTGGATATAGGCTTTTGTAGTAGGATCTGATGATTTTTTTGAATTTCCTCGGATTCTGTTGTTATGTCTCCCTTTTCATTTCCGGTTGTTAATTTGGACACACTGTCTGTGTCCTCTGGTTAGTCTGGATAAGGGTTTATGTATCTTGTTGATTTTCTCAAAGAACCAGCTTTTGGTTCTGTTGATTCTTTGTATAGTTCTTTTTGTTTCTACTTGGTTGATTTCAGCTCTGGGCTTGATTATTTCCTGCCTTCTACTCCTCTTGGGTGAATTTGCTTCTTTTTGTTCTAGAGCTTTCAGGTGTGCAGTCAAGCTGTTAGTGTATGCTCTCTCCAGTTTCTTTTTGGAGGCACTCAGAGCTATGAGTTTTCCTCTTAGCACTGCTTTCATTGTATCCCTTAAGTTTGGGTATGCTGTGCCTTCATTTTCATTAAATTCTAAAATTCTATTTAATTTAAATTTAAATTTAAATTCTAAATTGAATTTATTTCCTCCTTGGCCAACTTGTCTCTGAGTAGAGCATTGTTCACCTTCTATGTGTATGTGGGCATGTGGGCTTTCTGGTTCTTTTTTTTTTTTTTTGGTTATTGAAGCAGCCTTAGTCCTTAGTCCATGGTGATTTGATAGGATGTATGGGATTATTTCAGTCTCCTTGTATCTATTGAGGCCTGTTTTGTGACCAATTATATGGTCAATTTTTGAGAAGGTACCATAAGATGCTGAGAAGGTGTATTCTTTTGTTTTAGAATGAAATGTTCTATAGATGTCTGTTAAATCCAGTTGGTTCATAACTTGTTAGTTTCACTGTGTCTGTTTAGTTTCTGTTTCCAATCTGTCAATTGAAGAGAGTGGTGTTTAAGTGTCCTACTATTATTGTGGGTGGTGCAATGTATGCTTTGAGCTTTAGTAAAGTTTCTTTTATGAATGTGGATGCACTTGCATTTGGAGCATAGATGTTCAGAATTGAGAGTTCATTTTGGTAGATTTTTTTTCGTTTGATGAGTATGAAGTGTCCTTCCTTTTCTTTTTTGATAACTTTTGATTGAAAGTTGATTTTGATATTAGAGTGGCTACTCCAACTTGTTTTTCAGGACCATTTTCTTTGAAGAAAATTTTCCCAGCCTTACACTCTTAGGTAGTATCTGTGTTTGATACTGAGGGGTGTTTCCTGTGTGCAGCAAAATGCTGGATTCTCTTTACATATCTAGTCTGTTAGTCTGTTTTTTTTTTTTTTTAAATTGGGGAATTGAATTCATTGATGTTGAGATATTAAGGAATAGTGATTGTTTCTTGTTATTTTTGTTGTTAGAGGTCGAATTATGTTTGTGTGGCTATCTTCTTTTGGGTTTGTTGCAGGAAGATTACTTTCTTGCTTTTTCTAGGGTGTAGTTTCCTTCCTTGTGTTGTGAGTTTTCCATCTATTATCCTTTGTAGGGCTGGATTTGTGGAAAAATGTTGAGTTTTGCCATGAAATATCTTAGTTTTCTTCATCTATGGTTATTGAGAGTTTTACTCTCAATAGTAGCCTGGGCTGGCATTTGTGTTCTCTTAGGGTCTGTATGCTATCTGTCCAGGATCATCTAGCTTTCATAGTCTCTAGAGACAAGTCTGGTACAATTCTGATAGGTCTGCTCTTATATTTTACTTGGCCCTTTCCCTTCACTGCTTTTAATATTTGTGTGTGTGTGTGTGTGTGTGTGTGTGTGTATTTGGTGTTTTGACTGTTTGGAGTTCTGTAGGCTTCTTGTATGTTCATGGGCATCTCTTTCTTTAGGTTAGGGAAGTTTTTTTTTTTTTTTTCTACAATTTTGTTGATGATATTTATTGGCCCTTTAAGTTGGGAATCTTCATTCTCTTGTATACATATTATTCTGAGATTTGGTCTTTTCATTGTGTCTTAAATTTCCTGGATGTTTTGGGTTTAGGAGCTTTTTGCTTTTCCTTTGACTATTGTGTCAATGTTTTCTATGGTATCTTCTGCTCCTGAGATTCGCTCTTTGATCTCTTGTATTCTGTTGGTGATGTTTGCCTCTTTGACTCCTGATTTCTTTCCTATGTTTCTATCTCCAGTGTTGTCTCCCTTTGTGCTTTCTTTATTGTTTCTATTTCCATTTTTAGATCCTGGATGGTTTTGTTCAATTCCTTCACCTGTTTGGTTGTGTTTTCCTCCAATTCTTTAAGGGATTTTTGTGTTTCTTCTTTAAGGGCTTTCTACTTGTTTACCTGTGTTCTCCTGTATTTCTTCAAGGGAATTATGTCCTTCTTGAAGTCCTCTATCGTCATCATGAGAAGTGATTTTAAATCCAAATCTTGCTTTTCCAGTGTGTTGGACTATCCAGGCCTTGCTTGTTGGGGAAACTGGCTTATGATGATGCCAAGTAGTCTTGGTTTCTGTTGCTTAGGTTCTTGTGCTTGCCTCTGGCCACCTGGTTATCTCTGATGTTAGTTGGTCTTGCTGTCTCTGACTGGAGCTCGTCCCTCCTGTGGGCCTGTGAACCTTTGGGCTTAGAAAGGAGAGTGCTCCTGGTAGATCAGCTGTCTGCAGGCAGGTTGGTTGTCTGAGGGCTCTTGGTACCAATTCCAGATCCCAACCTTTTTTTCTTTTTTGAAAGCTGAAAATACAACAACCCCTACCCTAAATAACATATAGTTTCTAGACTTTTTGTTTCATTTCCCCTTAGCATTTCCCAATTCCTACTTATTTTCCATGAATACTCCATTCTTTACCTGAGTTTGATAGCTAGTCACATAATACTATGTATGGCACATCTATCCATCTCTCACTATACACACACACACACACACACACACACACACACACACACACACACACACACACACCAGTTTGGAGGCATTTCTGGCATGACTTTACTGCCGTCTTGGTTCTAAACACACATGCATTTTGCACAGCCCATGTTGTTACCTTATGAAACGCTAGACATAGGCTTAAAATGCCTCAGGCAATTAGAGATTATTTTATATTACACGATCTTTCTATTGTACATAGTTTTATGCTCTTATAGAAATATGACTTAAATATAGAAATATGGAAAACAAATATTTTTAGTATTTTGCTACCATTCTTCAGTATGTAAATATAAAACTTATCTTTAGATTTTTAGATTGTATTGTTTAATGTTTAATTTTATGAATCACTGTTTGTGTTGCTGACTTGAATTTCATAAGGAAAGTATTGTTCAAAGACTTCTAACTTTAGATTTGGAGTTTCCATAGTACTAAAATGGCCTTAAACAAACTTTTGCCATTTCATACAATGCATTTATGTAGAGTGACGTTCTAAACACTGACAATTATAAAATCAAATACTGACCGACTCAAAAAACCCAGAGATGTTTTACACTGTACAGTATCAAATATTTAATCATTAAATTCTTTGGGTAAAAATAAAAAACAGCAGGCTGTGTTGGCTCATGCCTGTAATCCCAGCACTTGGCATGTGGAAGTAGCAGTTCCAAGACAGTTTCAGTTACAAGAAAGCAAGTTTAGGACCACCTGGGCTACTTGAGATCCTGTATTCAAACACACATATACACAGAGAGTACCTCTATTTCATTAGTATGTAAATTTGATTTTTTATCTGTAATAAATGGTAAAATTATACTCAACACTTCTTTTTTTTTTAAGATTTATTTATTTATTTTATGTGAGTACACTGTTGCTATCCTTAGACACACCTGGAGAGGGGATCAAGTCTCATTACAGATGGTTGTGAGCCACCATGTGGTTGCTGGGAATTGAACTCAGGACCTCTGGAAGAAAAGTCAGTGTTTTTAACTACTGAGCCATCTCTCCAGCCCTCAATACTTATTTCAAAACAAATTTATGACTTTATCAGTTTTACCCACAGTTCTGTAAAATTTTTTTAGACAAAATGGAGTCACAAATGGAAAAAAGTTTAAGCAGCCCTGGTTTAAGCAACAGTAAAAAGGCAAAAACAAAACAAAACCCATCATTGAGACAAGGGCTGGGTGCAGTCTTAGTCTATTTACACACTAGCTTTTTTTTTTTTTAGTTGTGTTAATTAATAGCCAAGGCTATTTTTGGCTGTCAACTTGACTACATATAATCTCCGGATTTTTGAGGTAGGAAAACAAGTCCTTCAACCTTTGAGCTGGAAAGACCGAGATATACCTTTAATCTGGATCTTGAGATAGGAAAATATCTTTAATCCACATCTTTAATCTAGATCTAATCTGGGCCAATTTCTACTAGAAACCCATTCAAGGACATGGAAGAAGGAGCTTTTGCTCTTGGTCTGCTTGCACTCACCTTGCTAGCAAGTCCATTCTTTCACTGGCACTTAAGCCTACTTCTTCAGAAATCCAGAAATTACCAGCTGTTGTTGGATTAGTTGGACTACAGCCTGTAAGTCAACTAATAAATCCTCTTCCTATATATAGATCCATTCTGTAAGTTTTGTTACTCCAGAGAACACTGGAGCTCTGCAATGACATTCTGATAACAGCGGAATCACAGATGTGTGATAACAGGCATCTTCCTATACCACAAAGATCCAAGTTAAGATTTGCACAGACAAGACAAGAACTGACTTGGTTTTACACTGTGTTGGGAAACCCCAGGAAAATAAGAGACAACAAACAGTAAAGCCATGTTTTATAGTCCAGTAGTTTCTAAATGAATCAAAATGTTAAAAACAAAGAGTATAAACTATAAAATAGGAGATATGAACTTTTAATATTGTGGCAGATATTTTCTAAGAATAAAAAGGAATATACTTGGCACAATACAAATGTACCACTTAAATGTCAATCAAGTATATATAGCATTAAAAGCTAATCAGCAAACTAGAAAAAAATTGTTTTTTTAAGACAGGGGCTCACTGTGTAGTCCTAACTGGACTGGAACTGTCTGTGTAGACCAGGATGTCTGAAATTAGATTTGCCTGCCTCTTCCTTTCAAGTGTTGGCGTTAGAAGTATGTATGCCACAGGATTGTTAATATACTACATACGTAATGCATGGAAGAAAGCATTGTACTGATTTACTGTTATTTGGAAATGTTTTTTAAGAAATTATGAAAAGGGGAAACAATTTTACATTAAGTAGTAGTAGTAGTAAATGGGAATTAACAGAATTAAAGTACCGAAAATTACAAGGGCTTTTGGCTAGACATTTAAATTTTTATTTTCATTAAACCTTTGAAAAGAGAATTATAGAAAACATAGAGATGTGTGTAAGTTCCTAATGGCCTAGAGTGGCTGCTCTACTTTACATCCTTCATATTGCCTAAATATCCTAAATAGCTTCACTGAAATCACACTGGTTTCCCTGTGATACAGTCACAGTATTTGCTGACACAATTTTAGAAAATGTTATTTACTAGACACAAGGACTTGATCATGTGAAATAAATTCAATGGTGTTCTAAATTTAAGAAGAGCTGATTTTAACTCTGTTTAGGATTTTCAAGTTCTAACTGAACATTATCTCCCTGATGGAAAAATAAATTCAGAATATGTCAATATTTACAAAATTAACGAAATATAAACAGCAACAGAAAAGATACATAGATGCATTCAACAAAGAATTTTATTTTAATTATTCACAAAACAATATTACAATATTTTATAAAAATATTAAGTTTTAGGCTACCATTATTTATTTAAAAAAGTGTTTGTGCTAGAAGGCTGCTTTTGCCAACTTTCTTTTTTGGTAAGGGTGTTAAAGTTCCATGTTAAGACAATACAGATGAAAGCTGTTGAAAAAAAAAATCTTCAAATGTACAAAACTGTTTTTTTTCTTGATAATTAAAAAATACATAACAATTTAAACTGAAAACACATTAAGTTAGTGTTGCATACTTACTATACAATTTTTATTATAAGGGACTGCTTCCATTTAGTTAAAATCTAAAGAATGCCATCAATCTTTTTCTGCCTTATTTTTCTGATCAGCAATAGTAAACACAATTTTATTACCCTTTAAAGAATGCTTAGATAAACTATAATACCATAGTTCACATGAAGCCCTTTAAAACATTCATGTCATAGACTGTAGACATCAGGGCAATAAGGACCCAGTCTTTTCAGGAGACCCTCTTGGCAGAGGATTCAGTACTGAATAGGTTAAGTAAAAGAAAAACAAATACAACTTTTAGTACCGGAACTTTTGCCAACTTGCATTAAGTTCACATGTCACATGTAAAAAGATTTAAATCTGAACATGTTTACCATGGCACACATTCTTTTACATTTACTGATGGTAGTTTAAAATTATATTCTGAAAATAAAGAGAGCTTGATATAATGCCTTAAAGTGTAACTATAAAATACAGCATTTAAAAACATAAATATTAGACTTTTATTTCATTGAGCACACTCCATTTTTCTCTTGCTAGACCCTTACACCATTAATAGTACTCAGTTCAAATTAATATTTCATAATTTCTGAGTTAGAAAAACTCATTTTAAATGTTTTACTTCTGCACTTTAAGTGGGCAAAAATTTCCCCCTTTAAATTATGGTTACTCAGAATAAGTATTCTTCCTCAAATTAATTATATTATAAAAGGAAAATATGATAACCTTCCAAGTATACTTGAAATGTAAATAAAGTTTCAATCAGGGATTTGAAACTTGGTGTTCTAAAAGGTTCTGTATAAAAGCTGGGCCACTGAAATTAGGGTAAAGCCTTATCTTCACTATTTTAAGGAAGTAAAACTTATTTAGTATATATGATAAGAAAATTAGTTTTGCAATCATACTTTATAACTTTTAAAGTCTAAGAAAACAGCTACTGAGGAGCTCTGAGTGCCAGAGAGCCATGTTGTAATTCCGTAACACCAACATCAAACGCCCATCCCAATGCCTGCAGAACTTTCACATTATTTTCTCTCATATTTCTTAAAATACACCGTCTTCTCTCCTATTCTATACTCAATACAAGCAAAGTGCATTCAAGTCCCTGATCTAGAGATGTTTTCTATTTGTAGAGCCCATAACCATAAAAACATACCAGCAACATTTCATAGTACTCCATTTATTTTTTAAAAATTGATTGCTTAAATGTTAGGTTTTTATTTTTATGCTATGCAAATAAGATTTTCCTTTGGACTTATAGTATAATTTCAAGTGTATATAACCTTTAAAAAAATCAATACATCTTTGTAAAAGATTAATCCACTTCCTGGTTACCTTCATTATTCAAAGCTGAACAATTCAAGACATGACTGATGTGAAACATGTTTGTTTGGTTTTTTTTTTGTTTTGTTTTTTGCTTTCCAGTTCTATGGACAAAGTGTGAACATCCTGTATTATGTTTCTAAATTCTATGGCTGTGGTCTAACATTTAATTAAGTTTTTGATGTTATTTATAATTCATTTCTTTGCATTTGGAAGACTTGGCCTATTTTCACACAAAAGGAGGCCTCTGATAAGACTGCATGCTGATTATTAAACAGGGAAAAAATAAAACAAAACAGAAAAAACTTTTGAGAAAAAAATTCTAGAAAAATTTAAAAACTGGAATGGAATTATTTGGTCCCATGAAGTTCTTTGATTGTAGATTTTACTGTGGTCTAACAGCCAAGTTTTGTACATCACAATAAATAGTTTTCTCTTAGCAATTCTGAGTTTGGGGAAGAAAAGGCTAAGCAGTTAGTCCTGCTGCTCTTTCTTACCATGCTATCACCCACAGTCACAATGTCTAGCTCTACTTCTCTGGACCCTGAAGTAAGTCGTAAGATGCATCATTGGTATTTTAGAGTTTAACACTTGGAGGAAAAAAGAAGTGGTTTTTTGTAACCGTATCTGAAATTCCAGTTTACCATAAGAAACATGCAGAGTGAAGAGTATCTTCTCATTCCTGTGCAGGAAGAACTCACACAAGGTCTTTACGTTTTGGCAGATCTGTGCATACAGGCTACTTGGATTATAAATTTTCTCCTGGTTGGTACTGTGGCTCTGTAGCAGTGAAGTAGTCTTCTAAGAACGACTGAATATATTCAAATGTTGGTCTCTCATCAGGATCCTTCTTCCAGCAAAGATTCATCAATTCATGGAGGGATTCTGGACAGCCCTGAGGGCAAGGCATTCTGTACCCTCGCTCTACTTGTTCCAGCACTTCACGGTTTACCATACCTAATGTTAAGATTCAAGCATTAAAAACAACAGTCCTGGCCACAAATACCAAAAGAGAGTAAATATCCTAGTCATTAACTGAAGACATATCAAGTTTATCTTCTAAAAAGGCATCTTTTCAAAAGATAATAGATTAAAATTTAATATCAATAAAGAAAAGTTAAGAAATAATAATATGTATTTTAATATGACTGGTGGTTTCAATATGCTTGGCCCATGGGAAGTGACACTATTAGGAGGTTTGGTCTTGTTGGAGGAAGTTTGTCATCATGGAGGCAGGCTTTGAGGTCTCCTAGTGCTCAAGCTCCACCCAGTGGGAGCAGACCCTCCTCCTGGTTGCCTATGGAAGATAATCTCCTAGCTACCTTCAGATCAAGATGTAGAACTCTCAGCTCCTCCACCACCATGTCTGCCTGCACATGTCTGCCATGCTTCTTGTCATGATGCTAATAATGGACTGAAGCCAGCCCAATTAAATATTTGCCTTTATAAGAGTTGCCTCAGTCATGGTATTTCTTCATAGCAATAAAATCCTAAGACAATGACCAATTTTTCATTCCATCTAAACTTTTACTTATAACACAGTATCTTCAAATGCCAATGAAATATGACTGAAAATTTAGGGTCTATTTAAGGTATTGGTATTTTCTATTACCATTTAATAACCCCAATTTGAGTAATGATGAATGATAACTGAACTAGGAGAGAATACTAGTTCTATTTTTTGTGTATGTAAGTATGTCAAATCATTAACCTGAGTTTCTTCATCTATTATCACCTGTTTGGATTTAATTTCTTTTATTCCTTTGTAAGCTCCCCCCAATGACTGATGACTTATTGTACACTGTTTCAAGTTAGCACGTGGGCTCTTCCTAAATTTCTCTTCTAGACACTGTTTCACTGTGATGGTAGAATCATGCAGGAGAAAAACCCCTGGACATACCTGTGAAGGATTATTTAGATAAGTATAGCCCCTAGGCATGCATGCATATTATATATATATATATATATATTTATTTATTGTAGGTTATTTGAGGGGGAAAGACTCATAAACTGGACTGAATAAAAATCCCAGGACTCAGGAGGCAGAGGCAGGAAGATCTATTTAAGTTTGAGGCCAGCCTGGTCTACAAAGTGAGTCCAGGATAGGGCTGTTACATAGAGAAACCCTGTCTCAGAAAACAGAGAGAGAGAGAGAGAGAGAGAGAGAGAGAGGGGGGAGAGGGAGAGGGAGAGGGAGAGGGAGAGGGAGAGGGAGAGGGAGAGGGAGAGGAGAGGGAGGAACAGAGAATACAAAAGTGGGCATTGGAATTACAGGTAGTTGTGTCTTGCCTGGTGTGGGAGCTGGATCCAAACTCCATATTTCTGGACCAAAGCAGTGCGCTGTTCACCATTAAGCCATCCTTTCAGTCTCTGAACCCAGAACCTTATGCATACCGATCACATGCTTCACCACTGTTATATACTTCAGTCCTAATTCCTAACAACTCTTTTGTACAAGATTCAACCCTTCAGTATTTTCTGATAATCAGAACTATTGATAAGTTTTTTTTTTTCTTTTTTCTTTTTTTCGGAGCTGGGGACCGAACCCAGGGCCTTGCGCTTGCTAGGCAAGCACTCTACCACTGAGCTAAATCCCCAACCCCTATTGATAAGTTTTTATGCCAAAAGATTTAAAAGTAAAACATGGTAGAAGTGGCCTCCAGTCAATCTTCAGAAAGATAACCATTTCCTACAAAAGTGTTTCTAAGATTCTCAGTAAGATGTAACTTCCAATCATGGGAGGAACTCAATTCTTTCATACCTGTTCTAAAATAAACAGATGAAGACTCTTTTTTTTTTTTTTCTTTTTCTTTTTTTCGGAGCTGGGGACCGAACCCAGGGCCTTGCGTTTGCTAGGCAAGCGCTCTACCACTGAGCTAAATCCCCAACCCCCAGATGAAGACTCTTAATACTCAAAGTCAACAGTAATGGCTTTACATAAATATTACATTTATATTTAAGTATTTCATTATTGTTTAAATTTGTTGAGGTTATGTAAAAAATAATAGTAGCAAATAGAAACTGTTGGTGCTACAAGTGGATCCTCTTCAGTAATCCTGTTTTGAAGCCTGGGAAACTGGGACTGGAATCGTAGTTCTGTGGTAAAAATGCTGCTGGCTTAGCACACACATGGCCCTAGATTCAATCCCTAGCACTTCCCTGCCAAAATAAAAAGAAAATCTATGAATTGTTTATAGTCTGCTTCTTATTTGAACATTTATTTATGTATTATATTTGCAGATATGCAATTAATCATATTCATGTTTGAAGTTTTGTTTTCCTAGTTCATCTGACCCTTTTATCATTATTTAATGATCTTATGTCTCTAGTAATAGTTCTTGCTGTGACATCCATAGCTGCAGGCTTTTTTCCTTTTTTTCTTTGTTAGCATTTTGCATAGTATGTCTTTTCACCTTCTGAATTTTAATCATTTTGGTTTTGTATAGCTTATATATTTAAAGTATATCCCTTAAAATAGTACTATAGAGGCTAGAAAGATAGCTTAATGGTTAAATCTCCACGTAGTCATGAGGACCATAGTTGGGATTCCAGCATCCTGTAACAAACTGGCTAACCAATGCATGCCTCTAATCCCAGCTCCAAGGGCAGGGATGAGGGTTGTTGCAGAGATAGAAGGATTTCTGGGGTTTGCTAGCCTGGTCAAGAAATAACAACAAAACATGAGCCCCAGATACAAGGAGAGGCACTGCCTCAGAAGTAATAAGAGGAATAACAGGGGTATAATAAGAATATAGCATTTATATATACATTTAAAATCTGGTTGTATTGTATTTGGAATGTTTAGTATAGTTACACACAATGTAATTATGTAATTATGGACACAGGTTTAACAGTTTAATTATCATCCTTAAAAAAAAAAAAAGACACAGTTTCTCTGTGTAGCTCCAGCTATTCTATATCTCACACTGTAGACCAGGCTGGTCTCAAACTCAAAAGATCCACCTGCCTCTGCCTGTGGAGTGAGTGCTGGTAATTAAAGGCATTCGGCACCACTCCAGGTTATCATCCCACTTATTTATGTTTGTCCCCTGTATTCGTTTGTTCTCCTTTTATTCTGATTAAGCAGGCCCTGTTATTCATTACATTCTAGTGGCTTTTGTTTTTGTGCTAGGGATCAAATCCATGGTCTACTGCATGCCAAGTGAGTAATCTACTCTGTACCTAGTCTTCTACCAGTTTAGCCATAGTCTACTAGAATTGCAGTATGATTCTTTGGGACTTATGCTTAATTGTAAACAAGTATTTTTATAATCTCTAAATAGTAACAGAAACTCAGAACTATCTACCTACTATTATTTTATGCTCTGTGACCTTTGTGTTACTGCCATGGAATTTATTTTATTTTACTTTTTATATTTTAAAGATTTACTTTTATGTGAATGGGCATTTTTGCCTGCATATATATATCTGTGTATCACATGCACACAATGTGCAGAGAGCTCAGAATAGGACACTGCATCTCCTGAAATTGGAATTGTTCCATGGAGTCGCCATGTAGATGCTGGGAATGGAATCCAGTGCCTTAATTATGGAGCCATATCTCCAGTCCCATTGAATTTATTTTTAAATGTGATAAGACAATACTGGTTGTCTTGCAACAATGATTTTCTCCCAATTGCTTTGAAGACATAATTTTGGGTAAGGTGGCTTAATAGGTAAAGATGCCTTGCTACCACATCTGAGTTAAGTTGGAGCTCCAGACTCTACATAGTAGAGAGATCTAACTCCTAGCAGTTGTCCTCTGATCGTTTCACACATGTGTTGTGGCTTGTATGTCCACATACATACATATAAATAAAACTAAAAATATTAAAGATATGTCACTTGTCTCTGGCTTCTATATACACTGAGGAAAAGGCAAGTATATACTACCTTGTTATGGCTATTTGGCTTTAATTGTTATCATGTGGTCATGATATACCTGATTGAAGTACACTGGATTTTCTTTATCTTGTTTCAAGTTCAGTGAGCTAACAAAAACTAGTTTTAAGGAAACTGGCTATTCCTTTTCCACCAATGCTTGCTAATGTTCCACTTTCCTATCTCCTGGAACTCTAAGTAGAGAGAAATTAGACCTTCTCACCGTGTTCCACTTATTTCATACACAGTCCATTTTCTCTCCATGTATTTAATCTACACACTGCCTTGGAATGAACCTATTAATATATTAATTTTCCACAGTCATATAATGTGCTAATTTCACATACTGTTTTACACTTCTTACATGATATTTATTTTTTAGAGACAGGGTCTTGTTGAGTAGCCTAAGGTGGCCTTGAACCTCTGATCCTTCTGCTTTTGACTTCTGATTGCTGGGATTACAGGTGTGCAACACCGCATTAAAACTTTGGAGGCCAAAGCAGGAAGAGCACTTCAAGTTCTGGCAAGCCTGACAATTTTAAATAGCAAGATCAAGGAAAGCCTGGGTTATACAAGAATACTCTGCCTCAAACCACACATACACACACACCACCACACCCATGGACTAATATGAAGTTGTTTACTAAGTTTATAATTGGTATTCTTTTTAGGGTCCAATAATGTTCAATTCTTGAATCAGTCATCCACCACCTACCCATCTATCCATCCATCCATCCATCCATCCATCCATCCATCCATCCATCCATCCATCCATCCATCCATCTTTCTATCTATCTTTTGGAGACATGGTCTTACTTTGTTCTCTGCTGGTCTGGAACTCACAAAGATCCATCTGATTTTCCTTCCCAATTACTGAGATTAAAGCACACACAACTACAGCTGGTTTGTGGGCATTTGAATGAGAATGGCCTCAATGAGATAGGCTCAACTATGCTTAGTCACCAGTTAAATGAGCTGTTTGGAAAGGATTAGTCCTTGTTGGAGGAGGTATGTCACTAGGAATGGGCTTTGAGGTTTTAAAGGCAATGCCAGGCCTAATGTTCCTCTTTCTTTCTCTGCTTGATGCTTGCTCATCAGGATGTTAAGCTACGACTTCAGGGCCAGGTCTGTATGCTCCTTGCCCTGAGGACTGTGGACTAACCCTCTAAGACTGTAAGCAAGTCCCTAATTAAGTGTTTTTTTTTTTTTTTTTTTTTGTAAGAATTGCCTTGGTCACGGTCACGCTGTCATTTCACAGTAACTGAGTTGGCTCTTTCCCCCTCCCACTAAATCAGTGGGTTTTTAATCTGTGGACTACGACCTCTTTGGAAGTTGAACAACCCTTTCACAAGGGTCATATACCAGAGATCCTCGATATCAAATACTTATATTACACTTAATAACAATAGCAAAATTAGAGTTATGAAGTAGCAACAAAAATAATTTTATGGTTTAGGGTCACCTCAACATGAGAATTCTGTATTAATGGGTCACAGCATTAGGAAAGAAAAGGAAAGAATTAAAGTTGAGAATCACTGCGATAAGTAACTGTGGCTTTATTTTTCTTTCACAAAATGCAAAATTTTGTACCAATAGACTTATTTTATGTTTGAAGGGACTCTGGCCAGCTTGTGCATGGTGGGCATGGCTCTGGCAGGCCTTGTCCTTCTCTTAAAAACCCTTAGATTATATACCAAAAGCTAGCCACTAAGGTCTATTCCCTTATTTAGCCACTTCCTTGTCCTAAAGCTGACTTCCAAGGTACAGCTATAAAAGTATTGAAGTCTAGCAATCAAAAGTCTCTTTTGGCTCACCTAATGAACACACCCAATTAAAATTAAACACCTTATCCTAACCTGGAGTTTCCTCCTTTACCTTTATAAGTCTCCATTTGCCTATGGGCCACATCTGTCTTTCTATTCAGAGGCAGTCCTTTGTCCTCCAGGACAAATACCCCTTTCTCCTTCTCTTCAATCTCTTGCCTGTCTCTTATTCCCTGCCCTCTGTTCCACCGAGGCAAATAAATATCCTTTGTGCTGAGAACGTGATCTTGGGGTTCCTAGGGAGAAACTATGTCTTACAATGTTGACATTCTGAATTACACATGGTGGATTTCTTTTTCTCAAAAATATTAGATTTTAACAGTAAATGTACTGTCAAATCACCTGGCTCTTACTTGGCAAGATCAGGCTTCAGCTTTTAATTTTGCCTTTTCTACTAGAGCACTGTTGTAGAGTCACAGTCCAGGAATAGTGTCATGTGAGAAGAATTCTGAGTGCTTGTGAGAACATTCCAAGAAAACAAGTCTTGTGTGCTCAGTTTCTTGAAAAACATGGAACTAATTATTGGAATGTGGTTTTGCGCTCCTCCTAGGTATAGCATAGGACTTGAGTTTACTTCAGATAGTTCTTTAGTTTGCTGCTGTAATTCAGTAAGATGTTTAAACTATCCTCTTTATGACTCTATGGAAATCTTATACAGCTTGAACTCATGAGAACTTTACTCATGTGGCGTTTCTTAACCCTCAGAGTACAAACTGTCTGAGGTGCTGAATAAAGTTGGCTATTTAGTGAGACTTTAGTCCACCTCATTAATCAGCTCCATTCTTACAGGTTCTTCATTACACTTCTTTCTCCTTTGTTCAGTTAAAACAAACAAACAAAAACTGATGTCTTCATTTTGACTTCCATCAGTATGTCCACTGAGAAAAGGTTAGGAAGAAATGTGATATAAATATAGGACTCGTTAAAATATACTGAGGGCAAACTAGATTTTATTCAGCATTATAATTTTGTTAAGTAGCAATAAAGTAAAGAAAGACAAAAGGACAAAATAAACTCAAGGGAGTGATCATACTGCTTGACTGTGCAGTTTAAGGAACAGAGGGGTTTTTTGAAGAAGATGAGGGTCTGGCAAAGTTGATACCAATGCATTAAAGATCTTAGAAGTATCTAAATTGATAAAGCTGGAGTAGAGAAGGCTGAAAAGATTCAAGGTAGGAGTCAGAATAAGGGGGACATCAAACTGTGTTAGTGAGAGGTATTGGTATTGTTAAGGTTGAAGGTACAAGAAATGACAGGCTCATAGACAAAGTGCTCAAGCCATGAGCAATCAGAAGAACCATTGATATATGTATTAAAATCACTACTGTGTCCTTACTGTACAGAAGGTTTTCAGATTCAGAAGTTCCCATGTATTAATAGTTGTTCTTAGGGCCTACGCTATTGGTGCCCTGCTCAGAAAGTCTTTTCCTGTGCCAATGAGTTCAAGCCTTTTCCCTACTTTCTATTCTATCAGATTCAGGGTATCTGTAGAGAGAATACCTTGTGTTTGTATGGATGTGGCACCTGTCAAGAAGAATCTGATGGCCTATGGCTTAGGTAGAACATCTGAGAGGCAGAAAGGATTCTGGGACAGTGCCAGGCACGGGAGATTTGCCTGGGAAGATGTAACGAGACAGATACATGGTACAGGTAAACAGCCATGTAGCAGAATGTATATTAGAATAAATGGCCTTATGGCCAAGGCATTTTGTAAATATATTCTGAATTTGAGTCTTGCTTCTGGGAGCATGGGGCTGGGAGGAAGAATTAGATAGAACTTCTACAGATATCTGTTCTGTTGAGGTCCTTGACCCATGAGAAATTTTGTGCAGGGTGATATATATGGATCTATTTGGATTCTTCTACATGGAGCCATCCAGTATGACTAACACCGTTAACCTGAAGATGCTGTTTTTTTGTCCAGTGTATATTTTTGGATTTTTTTAAAAAAAAAATCAGGTGTCTGTACATATGTGGAATTGAAGTCTTCATATATGATAAGAATTTAAATAGTCACCAAATATTAGGGGACACATCAACTAGACATGATCTACCACACCAAATAAAACTACCAGTGCCAAAAATGGGTAACATCTTGTTGTTTGCAAAAGGAGTCCCGTGGAAACCCCACTGTCAAACATTACAGGCTACTGCCAAGGTTATTGGTTGTTCTCTACAACCTGATGGTAAGGGTCTATTGCTGAAGGCAACATTTACTAATGACATAGATCATGGAGAAGGTGAGCTGTGCCTGTTACGAAACTTTATGGCTACTGATTAGCATTCACGGTGCTGGAATGCTGCATGCACTGGAAGAGAAATCATCAGTATCACCCAGCTACCTAAACAGCAATCTGCCAGCAAGAAAGACTGGTGCAATAGTGCCACAAGTGTTATGAGGACAACCAAACACGTTCTGAAAGGATTTCAGGCATACTCTAAGAGATGGAACATATACCTGACACTGCTAAAGTAGCCAAGAAACTAAGAATGGATGAACAATGGACCTTTCGGGAAAAACTATTATTTGGCTAAAGGAACACAGTAAAAAAATCTTAACGACATACTGCTACACTCATAGATCAGTGTCTTAAGTCATATTAGAGAACCCTCTTTTTTTTTTCTTTGTTTTGTTGGTTTTTTTTTATTATTATTTATATGAGTACACTGTTGTAGAGAACCCTCTTAGACCATCAGAGAAAATTCTTCTTGTAAAAGATGGGAATTAACACAGAGTCCCACAATTAGAAAACGTGAAGAGATTGAGAGATTCTGAAAAACTCAGTCCTAAATGGGATGTGTACTGGCTGGTTTTGTGTGTTAATTTGATACAAGCTGAAGTTATCAAAGAGGAAGAAGCCTCAGTTGAGGAAATGCCTCTGTGAGACCCAGCTTTAAGGAATTTTCTCAATTAGTGACTAATCGGGGAGACTCCAGGCAAGGTAGGTGACGCCATTCCTGGATTAGTAGGCCTGGGATCTATAAAAAAAGCAAACTGAACAAGCCATGTGAAACAAGCCAGTAAGCAGCACCCTTCTATGGCCTCTGCATTCATTAGCTTCTGCCTCCAGGTCCTTGCCCTGTTTGAGTTCCTGTCTTAACTTCCAGTGATGAACAGCAATGTGGAAGTTAAATTGAATAAATCCTCTCCTCCCCAGCTTGCTTTTTGGTTATGGTATTTCGTTGCTGCAATATAAACCCTAACAAAGACAGGATGTCTTCATCAAAGTCCTCCTCAAGGTTAAGGGATCCATGTCTACACATAGAGAAATTGTAAAAGGTAGAGGTGATAGTTGACTCCAAGGAAACATTGTCTTCTAGATACAACAGGACTGATGCACATACACACACACAGACTTTGGTAATACACAAGATCTGCAAAGGTTCAAGCTCAGTGGGGAACTAGCACTGAAAGGGGAAATTAGGCATAATGCTCTATCCCTAGTCACTGAGGTATTTGCAACGTATAACCTACTGACAAAGAGAAACACTAGGTTTCCCTAATGGAGTGTCACTTGGTATATTAACCACATTCCTATATGGCATATAACCATATGTCTAGGAGTAGCTGGTCAACACAAAAAGAACTTAATATTTCTGTGGACTTTCATGGTTGTTCTTGTTGTTTTTCAAGACAGGGTTCTCTGTGCAGCTCTGGCTGTCCTGGAACTAGCTCTGTACACTGGGCTAGCCTTGAACTTAAAAAGAGATTCGCCCACTTCTATGCTTACTGAGTGCTGGGATTAAAGATATGCACCATGCCTGGTGTGGCACTTTTTTATTTCTTTGGTCTTATTGGTCTTTTAAGTATTTGTTTTGATTTTTATTTTGTGAGTTTCTGTATTTTGAAACAGAGGGAAAAAAAAACCAAAGACCGGTGGGTAGAGGGGTGAGGATAATGGGAAGAAAAAAAATGTAAAAAATATATTGTATGAAAACAAATTTAATTAAAAAAAGAAAGTTGATCTCGGATTCAGACAAAAGCAGAATCTTACTGGACAGGGTGATGAGGAGTGACCATTAAGTGAGGAGAGTTGTATGTGTCAGCGCACAATGAAAGGATGTGAACCACAGAATATAGCCCCACTACAACTACAGCTCAAGTATTAAGGAATGGCATGAAACAGATCAGCATAGCAATTCTTGAAAGCTGCATTTTCTACATTTTCACACTACTCAACTACTAGGATACCTTTACTGACAAAGTTTGAGAGGTAACAGGTTGATGAAATAATCAATTATAGCTGAATTTCAATTAAGCTAAAATTTCTTCTTGCTCTCTCAAACCTATATAAATAGACATAAAAAAGAAGAAATTTTTAGAGTAGTTTTTTCCTTCTTAATAAAGAGGAAACATTTCTTTTCAAGACAAACTTCTGAGTATAGAATGTCACACTTCTAGAAGAGAATAATTACTTGGGGGAGGGGGAGCAAAAGTAACCTAGATATTTAAGATATGCTTCTGATCTGAACAACACAACATATGAAAGGCTTTTTTGAAAACACCTTACAGAATACAGGGCATACTTCCTGAGTGTGTTCAAGGATTCTAGCTCTCATGAACTGCTACACACCCAATTAAAGGGGGTGGGAAAAAAGAGACAGTCTTTCTCCCTTATATTTTTGATGAGTGTATCCCTGATTAAAATCTATGCTGAGATACTAAAGAGCTAGAGAAATGCAAGCTCACCTGGATACGGCACTCTTCCTTTTGTTACCAGCTCTGTCTGTAGAATTCCAAATGACCACACATCTGACTTTATCGTAAATCGACCATAAAGCGCAGCCTCAGGAGCTGTCCACTTGATTGGAAATTTTGCACCTACAAATAATATTGACAATTTAAGTGTTTTTAAAGAATTGTATAAATGTAAGGCACACAGGTCTAAGCTTTGTCACTATCTCTATTGTATGCGTTTATATCTTTAAACACAGAAAATATGGAAAATAGCAATTCAATTTTTCTATTAAATCTGTTTCTTTTATTTAATGATATAAAAACTGCTGGTAGAATCAGAATGTAATTCAATAAACACTAGTAGAGATTTTTCTTTTCTCCATCTTTATAAAATTGGGTATTTCTGATTTACATTTCAGATGTAACCGGCCTTCACCGGTTTCAAGGCCAACGTCCCCCTAACCCCTCCCCCTCCCCTTCTACATAGGTGTAACCCTTCTCATCATCGCCCCGTTATCGCCCTCCCCCCAAGAATCCTGTTCACTGGGGGTTCAGCCTTGGCAGGACCAAGGGCTAACCCTTTTACTGGTGCTCTTACTAGGCTATTCATTGCTACCTATGAGGTTGGAGCCCAGGGTCAGTCCATGTACAGTCTTTGGGTAAAGGCTTAGTCCCTGGAAGCTCTGGTTGGTTGGCATTGTTGTTCATATGGGGTCTCAAGCCCCTTCAAACTCTTTCAGTCCTTTCTCTGATTCCTTCAACGGGGGTCCCGTTCTCAGTTCAGTGGTTTGCTGCTGGCATTCGCCTATGTATTTGCTGTATTCTGGCTGTGTCTCTCAGGAGAGATCTACATCCTGTTCCTGTCAGTCTGCACTTCTTTGCTTCATCCATCTTGTCTAATTGGGTGGCTGTATTTGTATGGGCCCCACGTGGGGCAGGCTCTGAATGGATATTTCTACTGCCTTTGTTCTACACTTTGCCTCCCTATTCCCTGCCAAGGATATTCTTGTTCCCCTTTTAAAGAAGGAGTGAAGCATTCACATTTTGGTCATCCTTCTTGAGTTTCATGTGTTCTGTGCATCTAGGGTAAGTCAAGCATTTGGGCTAGTAGCCAATTATCCATGAGTGCATACCATGTGTGTTTTTCTGTGATTGCGATACTTCACTCTGGATGCTATTTTCCAGTTCCATCCATTTGCCTATGAATTTCATAAAGTCATTGTTTTTGATAGCTGAGTAATATTCCATTGTGTAGATGTACCACATTTTCTGTATCCATTCCTCTGTTGAAGGGCATCTGGGTTCTTTCCAGCTTCTGGCTATTATAAATAAGGCTGCTATGAACTTAGGGGAGCATGTGTCTTTGTTATATGTTGGGGCATCTTTTGGGTATAAGCCCAAGAGAGGTATAGCTGGGTCTCCTCAGGTAGTTCAATGTCCAATTTTCTGAGGAACCTCCAGACTGATTTCCAGGATGGTTGTACCAGTCTGCAATCCCACCAACAATGGAGGAGTGTTCCTCTTTCTCCACATCCTTGTCAGCATTTGCTGTCACCTGAGTTTTTGATGTTAGCCATTCTCACTGGTGTGAGGTGAAATCTCAGGGTTGTTTTGATTTGCATTTCCCTGATGACTAAAGATGTTGAACATTTCTTTAAGTGTTTCTCAGCCATTCGGCATTCCTCAGCTGTGAATTCTTTTTTTAGCTCTGAACCCCATTTTTTTTAATAGGGTTATTTGTCTCCCTGCGGTCTAACTTCTTGAGTTCTTTGTATATTTTGGATATAAGCCCTCTATCTGTTGTAGGATTGGTAAAGATCTTTTCCCAATCTGTTGGTTGCTGTTTTGTCCTAACAACAGTGTCCTTTGCGTTACAGAAGCTTTGCAGTTTTATGAGATCCCATTTGTCCATTCTTCATCTTACAACATAGGCCATTGGTGTTTTGTTCAGGAAATTTTCTCCAGTGCCCATGTGTTCGAGATGCTTCCCCACTTTCTCTTCTATTAGTTTGAGTGTATCTGGTTTGATGTGGAGGTCCTTGATCCACTTGGACTTAACCTTTGTACAGGGTGATAAGCATGGATTGATCTGCATTCTTCTACATGCTGACCTCCAGTTGAACCAGAACCGTTTGCTGAAAATGCTATCTTCTTTCCATTGGATGGTTTTGGCTCCTTTGTCAAAAATCAAGTGCCCATAGGTGTGTGGGTTCATTTCTGGGTCTTTAATTCTATTCCACTGGTCTACCGGTCTGTCTGTGTACCAATACTGTGCAGTTTTTTTTAATCACTATTGCTCTGTAATACTGCTTGAGTTCAGGGATAGTGATTCCCCCTGAAGTCTTTTTATTGTGGGGATAGTTTTAGCTATCCTGGGTTTTTTTGTTATTCCAATGAATTTGCAAATTGTTCTAACTCTCTGAAGAAGATTGGTATTTTGATGGGGATTACATTGAATCTGCAGATGCTTTTGGTAAAATGGCCATTTTTACTATGTTAATCCTGCCAATCCATGAGCATGGGAGATCTTTCCATCTTCTGAGGTCTTCTTCAATTTCTTTCTTCAGGGGCTTGAAGTTCTTATCATACAGATCTTTTACTTGCTTGGTTAAAGTCACACCGAGGTATTTTATATTATTTGGGACTATTATGAAGGGTGTCGTTTCCCTAATTTCTTTCTTGGCTTGTTTCTCTTTTTGTAGAGGAAGGCTACTGATTTATTTGAGTTAATTTTATACCCAGCCATTTTGCTGAAGGTGTTTATCAGGTTTAGTAGTTCTCTGGTGGAACTTTTGGGATCGCTTAAATATACTATCATATCATCTGCAAATAGTGATATTTTGACTTCTTCTTTTCCAATCTGTATCCCCTTGATCTTTTGTTGTCTGATTGCTCTGGCTAGAACTTCAAGAACTATATTGAATAAGTAGGGAGAGAGTGGGCAGCCTTGTCTAGTCCCTGATTTTAGTGGGATTGCTTCAAGTTTCTCTCCATTTAGTTTAATGTTAGCTACCGGTTTGCTGTATATGGCTTTTACTATGTTTCGGTATGGGCCTTGAATTCCTATTCTTTCCAGGACTTTTATCATGAAGGGGTGTTGAATTTTGTCAAATGCTTTCTCAGCATCTAATAAAATGATCATGCAGTTTTGTTCTTTCATTTCACTTATATAATGGATCACGTTGATGGTTTTCCGTATATTAAACCATCCCTGCATGCCTGGGATGAATCCTACTTGATCATGCTGGATGACTGTTTTGATGTGCTCTTGGATTCGGTCTACCAGAATTTTATTGAGTATTTTTGCGTCGATATTCATAAGGGAAATTGGTCTGAAGTTCTCTTTCTTTGTTGGGTCTTTGTGTGGTTTAGGTATAAGAGTAATCGTGGCTTCATAGAAGGAATTCGGTAGCGCTCCATCTGTCTCAAATTTGTGGAATAGTTGGGATAGTATTGGTATGAGGTCTTCTAGGAAGGTCTGATAGAATTCTGCCCTGAACCTGTCTGGATCTGGTCTCTTTTTGGTTAGGAGACTTTTAATGACTGCTTCTATTTCCTTAGGAGTTATGGGGTTGTTTAAATGGTTTATCTGTTCCTGATTTAACTTCGGTACTGGTATCTGTCTAGGAAATTGTCCATTTCCTCTAGATTTTCAAGTTTTGTTGAATATAGGCTTTTGTAGTAGGATTTGATGACTTTTTGAATTTCCTCTGAATCTGTAGTTATGTCTCCGTTTTCATTTCTGACTTTGTTAATTTCGACACACTGTCTGTGTCCTCTGGTTAGGCTGGCTAAGGGTTTATGTATCTTGTTGATTTTCTCAAAGAACCAGCTTTTAGTTCTGTTGGTTCTTTGTATAGTCCTTTTTGTCTCTACTTGGTTGATTTCAGCTCTGAGTTTGATTATTTGATTATTGATTATTATCTGCCTTCTACTCCTCCTGGGTGTATTTGCTTCTTTTTGTTCTAGAGCTTTTAGGTGTGCTCTCAAGCTGCTATATATGTTTTCTCTTGTTTCTTTCTGCAGGCACTCAGAGCTATGAGTTTTCCTCCTAGCACAGCTTTCATTGTGTCCCATAAGTTTAAGTATGTTGTACCTTCATTTTCATTAAATTCTAAGAAGTCTTTAATTTCTTTATTTCTTCCTTGACCAGGTTATCATTGAGTTCAGCATTGTTCAACTTCTATGTATATGCGGGCGTTCTTTCCTTATTGTTATTGAAGACCAGTTTTAGCCTGTGGTGGTCCGATAGCACGCATGGGATTATTTCTATCTTTCTGTACCTGTTGAGGCCTGTTTTATGACCAATTATATGGTCAATTTTGGAGAAAGTACCGTGAGGAGTTGAGAAGAAGGTATATCCTTTTGTTTTAGGATAGAATGTTCTATAAATATCTGTTAAGTCCATTTGGTTTATAACTTCTGTTAGTCTGTCTATGTCTCTGCTTAATTTCTGTTTCCATGATCTGTCCATTGATGAGAGGGGGAGTATTGAAATTTCCTACTATTATTTTGTGAGGTGCAATGTGTGCTTTGAGCTTTAGTAAGGTTTCTTTTATGTATTTAGGTGCCCTTGTATTTGGAGAATAGATAGTTAGGATTGAGAGTTCATCTTGGTGGGTTTTTCCTTTGATGAATATGAAGTGTCCTTATCTTTTTTGATGACTTTTGGATGACAATTGATTTTATTCGATATTAGAATGGCTACTCCAGCTTGCTTCTTCCGACCATTTGCTTGGAAAGTTGTTTTCCAGCCTTTCACTCTGAGATAGTGTCTGTCTTTGTCTCTGAGGTGTGTTTCCTGTAGGCAGAGAAATGCTGGGTCCTCATTATGTGTCCAGTTTGTTATCTGTGTCTTTTTAATTGGGAAATTGAGTCAACTGATGTTGAGAGATATTATGGAATAGTGATTGTTGCTTTTTGTCATGTTCATATTTGGAGGTGAGATTTTGTGTGCTTTTCTTCTCTTTGTTTTGTTGCAAAACGATTAGTTTCTTGATTTTTCTAGGGTGTAGCTTGCTTCCTTGTGTTGGATTTACCATTTATTATCCTTAGTAGGGCTGGATTTGTAGAAAGATATTGTGTAAATTTGGTTTTGTCATGGAATACCTTGGTTTCTCCATCTATGTTAATTGAGAGTTTTGCTGGATACAGCAACCTGGGCTGGCATTTGTGTTGTCTTAGGGTCTGTATGACATCTGTCCAGGATCTTTTGGCTTTCATAGTCTTTGGTAAGAAGTCTGGAGTAATTCAGATAGGTCTGCCTTTATATGTTACTTGACCTTTTTCCCTTACTGCTTTTAATATTCTTTCTTTGTTTTGGGCATTTGGTATTTTGACTATTATGTGATGGGAGGAGTTTCTTTTCTGGTTCAATACATTTGGAGTTCTGTAGGCTTCTTGCATATTTATGGGCATCTCTTTTTTTAGGTTAGGGAAAGTTTTCTTCTATGATTTTGTTGAAGATATTTTCTGGTCCTTTGAGTTGGGAGTCTTCACTCTCTTCTATACCTATTATCCTTAGGTTTGATCTTCTCATTGTGTCCTGGATTTCCTGTATGTTTTGGGCCAGTAGCTTTTTCTGCTTTACATTATCTTTGACACTTGTGTCGATGATTTCTATGGAATATTCTGCTCCTGAGATTCTCTCTTCTATCTCTTGTATTCACTTTGTGATGCTTGTATCTATGGCTCCTTGTGTCTTCCTTTGGTTTTCTATATCCAGGGTTGTCTCCCTTTGTGCTTTCTTCATTGTTTCTATTTCCATTTTCAATTCCTTCACCTGTTTGATTGTGTTTTCCTGCAATTCTTTCAGTGATTTTTGTGTTTCCTCTCTAAGGGCTTGTACTTGTTTACTTGTGTTTCCTGCATTTCTCTAAGGGAGTTCTTTATGTCTTTCTTAAAGTCCTCCATCATCATGATCAAATGTGATTTTAAATCTAGATCTTGCTTTTCTGGTGTGTTTGGATATTCCGTGTTTGCTTTGGTGGGAGAATTGGGCTCCAATGATGCCGATGATGCCATGTAGATTTGGTTTCTGTTGCTTGGGTTCCTGCGCTTGCCTCTTGCCATCAGGTTGTCTTTCGTGCTACCTTGTTCTGCTATTTCTGGCAGTGGCTTGACCGTCCTATAGGTCTGTGTATCAGGAGTGCTGTAGACCTGTTTTCCTGTTTTCTTTCAGCCAGTTATGGGAAGAGAGTGTTCTGCTTTCAGGCATGTAGTCTTTCCTGTCTACTGGCTTTCAGCTGTTCCTGTGGGCGTGTGTCCTGAATTCACCAAGCGGGTCACTTGGAGCAGAAAAGTTGGTCTTAACTCTGGTCTCGGGCCTGAAGTCGCTCTTCAGGGCTGGCTTTTAACTGTCTGTGAGGGCAGCAACCAGAAAGGCCTGCCCCGACTTCTGGGTTCCTGTGCGCAGGGGGCCCTGATGGCACTAGGTGTTTTCCTCTAGAATCAGAAATGTGGGCAGAGAGAATTCTCCTCTGGTTTCCCAGGTGTGTCTGTTCCTGTGAAGGTCTAGTTCTCCCTTCCATGGGATTTGGGTGCAGGGAGCTGTTTGACCGGGTCCCTTCAGATCTGGGCACAGTCTGAAGGGTTCCTGCAGCTTCAGTGCCCCTATCTCCCTGTTCCCAGAGACTGTAAACAGTTTCCTCTTGGGCCAGGGATGTGGGCAAAGGTGGGCAGAAGTGGCATTCTCTCCTGCCCTGCAGTCTCAGGACTGCCCACAAGTAGTAGAGGTTTTAATAAGACAAAAATGTAGATTATAAAATCTGCAACTTTTGAGGGCACAAGGGTATTGTAATCTTGCAATACACACACACACACACGCACACACATACACACACACACGCACACGCACACGCACACACCCCCTTAGGCTGACCTTAAATTTTCACAATCCTGTCTCAACCTCCTGAAAGCTGGG
The DNA here is from genome assembly GCF_011064425.1 of Rattus rattus. Taxonomy (NCBI): domain Eukaryota; kingdom Metazoa; phylum Chordata; class Mammalia; order Rodentia; family Muridae; genus Rattus; species Rattus rattus. The sequence goes on from NC_046157.1 coordinate 182,503,326, forward strand.
ATTACAATCATTTGCTAAATCAAACTAAATCTGTAGCTGTTTTTACTTGTGTGTGTGTGTGTGTGTGTGTGTGTGTGTGTGCGCGCGCGTAATTCGAGGTGAATGGAGATTAAAACCTCATGCTTGTGTCTCCCCTTGTGCTTTTTGGGAAAGGATCAGGTGGTCTCTAACTTGCTATCTATTGGCGAATGACTGTGACTACTGATACTTCTGTCTATAACTCAAAAGTACTTGGTTTAGAGACATGAAATACTATATCATTATAAAAATCAACAACTTCAAGGTCATTTGTCATCCAGTGGCTATACCTAATTATGACTGAAGGCATAGTCTGTGTAATAGCTACTGGCTTTTGCTCATAATCTTTTCTGTATTTTGTGGTGTCTTTGCAAAAGTGTTTATTGTATGTCTGGGTGTGTGCATATGCCATGGAACTTGTATGAAGGTCAGAAGACAACTTTGTGAAGTTGGCTCTACCTTTCTACCTTTATATGGGTTCCAAGGATCAAACTCAGGTCATTAGGCTTGAGAAGCAAGAACATTTGCCAGCTGAACCATCTCACCAGCCCTTGTGTTATCATTTTTAAAACACCATGTTAATTTACACAAATATTTAATGTATGATTTTAATATATAAGCACTATGATTATTATGGGCACACAAACAACAAAACTTTCATAAAATGTATATTTATGCTAATAAAAGTATTGGTAATATATATGTTTAAAAGTGATCATATATATTTATAGCATATATTAATATATATAAGAGTTCTTAGATATTAGGAAAAAAATCATTCAATTTTCACTTGTCACAGTAACAAGAGGTTTCATTAGTGAGTGGCAGTTAAACTTAGCCTTAAACAAATGGTTAGGATTTTCTAAGTCAAGATTATAGGAACCTATGATTAGTTGGAGGTAAGTATACATAGGATAGGGGTAGAGACAGAAAGGAGTAGAAGACAGTGAGTTAAGAGCACTGGCTGCTTTTCTAGAGGACATGGTTTGATCCTCAGCACCTGGCAGCTAACTTCCATTTGTCATTCCAGCTCCAGGGAACCTGATACCCTCCCTCTTCTGGCTTCCACAGGTACTGCATGCATGCAGTGCACAGACATAACATGCAAGCGAAACACCCACACAAATAAAATAAAAATAAATCCTTTTTAAAAACAGGAGCTAAATGGGTGATGGTGGTAGACACCTTTAATCCAAAGTTTTATCAGAGTTGAAAGCTGTCTGGGTCCAGAGTGAGTTCCTGGATAGCCAAGGTTACAGAGAGAAAGCCTGTCTTAAAAAAGAAAAACAAAAGCCTGGAGCTAAATCATGGTTTTTCTACCTTGGCAATGCTGACTATTCTGGGTATGGTGATTATTTTCTGTGATTGATTACTGGCCTGTATGTTACAGCATGTTTAGCCTCTGTCTACCAGATGTTGACAATGTTTCTAGACATTGCTGAGGTCTCCTTGGGGTAGGACGAAATAATGCTTGATTGGGAATCACCTCCAATTTAAGACAACAGTTTAAATAACAGCTTGCCAAGTTTGTTTAAAAAGAGTAACAAAACATTTATATGAGACAGAGGAGAGAGCTCAATGGGTCGAGTGCTTGCTGTTCTTGAGGACTTGAGTATGGATTCCTAGAACCCATGTAAAGCTATAACTTGTCTTCTGATCTTTGCATGCTTACTGTATCATGTGTGTAGCTGTACTCATACACACAAACACATGCACACACAAAGAATAAATAAAATGTACTGCTAACATCCTAAAGAAAGTAACAAGGATATTTTATCTGCTATATTTATAATACAAAAGTATCTTGTATTTCTTTGCAGGAATTAACTATTAGAAAGCTGAAGTATTGTTTATTAGATATAATTTTTTGAATAATACCAATGTTTCTGAGTCCTCTGCAAAAAATCTAGAACTATTTCGTTAACTTTTTAAAAATTTTTTATTTTTAAGCTTCAAAAAATTTTTTTGTGTGTATGCATGTGTACATGTATTTGAGGGCAGGCTATTCATGCCATAGCATGGGTACGGCAGACAGGACAATTGGAGGGAGTTGTTTCTTTTTTTCTACCTTGTCAAGACAGGGTCTCTCATTTCTGATGCTAATCTACCTACTCCAGGTTAGCTGTCCTGCCAGCTTTTGAATGATTCTCTTGCCTTCACCTTCCATCTTCCCTATGGGAATGTTGGGATTACAGATGACAGGGTTTCTAGGATAAACAAAGACCATCAGGCTTTGCATTCAAAGTGCTTTACTGGGCCCTCTCCTTATCCCCTTTCCCCCAAATTCTATTGACTTCTAACATCTCATAGATAGAGTTGTTTTGCTGCATGGGAAATACCCACCCAGAGGCATTTAGTCTATAGACAATTTTGGGTCAGGTCCACATGAACATGCATGTTACATGGTGGGCAAAATGGCAGCCTCATAACTACATGTGTGCTGACAGCCAGGCAGGGACCTGGCTATCCACTAGAACTATTTGTATTCCATAAGGCTCTAGATATTCAAAACAGTATTAAGACAAGCACAGAGCATTATATCATAAGCATCTATGTATGTTACTTTACCTTGTCTTGCTGTGTATTCATTGTCTTCAATTAATCTTGCTAAGCCAAAATCTGCTATTTTGCATACAAGATTTTCTCCCACAAGAATATTAGCAGCTCGGAGATCTCGGTGAATATAGTTCATTCTTTCAATATATGCCATGCCATCAGCAATCTTAAGGGAGGAAAAAAAAAAGATGCAAAATATATGATGCAAAGGGAAGAGGAGACTTCTGGTTAAACAAAAGGGGCTGTTGAAAAACTGGGTAGCTCAAAGACAACGACAGTAACAGACATAGTCTAGATCACAACAACAAAAACAACATCAAAAAAACCCTGCAACTACAACAACAAAAAAAATTAAAAAGCTAAATTAATCTTTATACCCCAAGATGGCAAGAAAAAAAAATCAACACATATTTTGGAGAGCAAGATTTTAAGTCTAGAGTATACCCTGCCACTATGACCAGCACAATGTCCTATTTTTTTTGTCAATGGTTGGAAGAAGGTGCATCATAAGACAAAACAAAAACCCACACAACCCAAGGTGCTGAAGTACCAACAAATTATATAGCTTGTTGGTCAGATATGGCCACAGCCCATTTCATATGAGAAAGTTAAAAAAGAAAGGCTTTAACATTTTTTTTAAAGGGCTGTGAAAACTAATGAGGCCCAACAGAGTTTGTATGTGGCTTATAAAGCCCATGTCAGGGGTTGGGGATTTAGCTCAGCGGTAGAGCGCTTGCCTAGCAACCGCAAGGCCCTGGGTTCGGTCCCCAGCTCCGAAAAAAAGAAAAAAAAAAAATAAAGCCCATGTCATTTACCTAAGGTTTTGTTTTTTTTATTAGAAAAAAAGGTCTGCCATTCTTCCAAGAGAAAGTGCCTAATAGCCTTGAATGAAGGGCCTACCATATGCCTGTCTCCTCTGAAGTTACTCTACATTATCAGATGCTATAGATATGTGGATTCTTATTGATAGGAAAGAGCTGCAGAAGCAAGCTCATCCACTGTAGCCAATAAATAGTCCCTGCAATACTTGCCATCTATCTTAATAGAAACTTCGCAACCAAAATTCAGAAGTATAAAAAACTAATTCTTACCTGTATATTATCTGAATTCTTGTTTTAGACTAGAATAAATAAAAAAATTCAGCACACTTTCAGGTTTTAATATTTGGTATAACCTTCATCCACCTTAGTCTACCTTCCTTCCTTTTCTTTCTGAATAACCTTCATCCTTCTTAATTTTCTTGTCTTTCTCTCTCTTTCTTCTTTCTTCTTTTTGTTTGGTTTTTCAAGACAAGGTTTCTCTGTGTAGCGCTGGCTGTCCTAAAACTCATTCTGCAGACCATGCTGGCCTTGGCCTCAGAGACTGGCCTGCCTCTACCTTCTGAGTGCTCGGATTAAAAGTGTGTGCTACTTCCACCCAGCCCATCTTAGTTTTCTTACATTCATCTGTGGAAATGAAAATATACTTTGTATTTCCGGATGAACTGTGTCAAAGGCCATATGACACAGGGCAGTACCTAACTGGGAGAGCTCGTGCATTCTAATACTGGCTCTGCTACTAAGGAGCTCACACTGAACTATCTCCAATGTTCCTTCCTCGCCTAAAATGCTAGTATTTTATTACACAAAAATTTAACATTATGCTAAGATTCTTGGGCTGGAGAGATGGCTCAGTGGTTAAGAGCACTGACTGCTCTTCCAGAGGTCCTGAGTTCAAATCCCAGCAGCCACATGGTGGCTTACAACCATCTGTAATGAGATCTGATGCCCTTTTCTGGTGTGTCTGAAGACAGCTACAGTAATTATATACAATAAACAAACAAACAAACAAACCTTTTTTAGGGTTGGGGATTTAGCTCAGTGGTAGAGCGCTTGCCTAGCAAGCGCAAGGTCCTGGGTTCGGTCCCCAGCTCCGGAAAAAAAAAAAAAAAAAAAAGATTCTTCTGCATTTTAAATGTACACTTTCAATTCAAATTGATACATATATATCCAACTACCTGAGCAGCCATATCAACCAGCTGTGGAAGCTTCAAATACTTTCCATCTCCTTCTTTAAGGAAATCTAACAAGCTTCCTGTAAGAGATAGAAAGATATTCTAGAAAAATTCAAACATTACATTAAAATGGACATAAATGCTCTTCAAAACCTTAAACAATTTACACACACACAAATCTCTCTCTCTCTCTCTCTCTCTCTCACACACACACACACACACACACACACACACACACACACACACACACACACACTCATATATCACCATTTAAACTTTGAAAAATCCCAGAGGAGGCTCAAACTGAAAATTTGAAACCTCTTTTGATCACATATTTTAAAAGGAAAAAAGTACCAGTATCACATCCCTCTCCTGAGAGGAAACATCACCAGATTAGTTATTCCCACCCCACTTGCTTTGATCAAGCTTCTATGATAACAAGCAGTGTTAGAACTACAGATTTTAAAGTCGGTTTGATACTAGTATTCAGCTAACAGGGAACATCCTGAGATAGTTACAATTATGAACAGGCAGCTCATGCTGGTCTGATATGCAGCTCTTAGTGTTAGGAGATGTCACTATGGGGATAGCAAAGTATGACAAATTCAGCAAAGCTCTGGTTGTTTTCTCTTTACTGTGAATTAAGATCATACAACATCATATAAACCCAAATCAAGTCACATTTTTATTAAAAGAAAAACCAACAAAAACATAAACAATCATTTTCATAAGAAAGATTTCAGATTAAAAGACTCAAAAGAAAAATGACAATTGAATATTGGGTTTGACAATGGATTCCACACTAGATCAGGGCAGTATAATTGGTAGAACTGGTCAAAACAGGGAAACAAATTCTAAGGAATGAGAGTAACATGAATAGAACTTATGGGCAGGGCTGGCGCCAGCGAAGCTCAGCGGTACAGCATGCTCTTAGCATATACAAGGCCCCGGGTTTGATTGTCAGCACAACAGCAGAAGAAAACACAACACAGAAATCAAGAACAACAAGAAAACCTGTCTGTACACGAAGCAATAGAATGACAAAGCAAAGGAGGCAAAAAGCTTTGATGGGTTGTAAGGGTCTACTGTTAAGTAACTAAATAGTAAAATGAGGAATCACTGCATTTTAAAAACAAAGAGGACTTTTGTTATATTCTATATTTCCAACCTAGAAATAATGAAATTATAGAACAGAACTCTAGCATTTTCTCCCAATTTTAAAAAATCAATAATTAAGCTATATAGATGGTCCATTAGACTTACCTCCATTTGACTTCTTATACTAGTAATACGTTGGTTTAAAATTTCTTTCTTGTCCTTTTATCCCTTCCAGTTCTATTTTATTTAATATACTCATTCAAATGTCACAGGTGGCAGTTGTTTGCAGTCCAAACATATTCCAAAAGAGCCATATACTTTGGGACATTAGGTATATGTTGGCTATCAATTAATAGGCAATTGTTTTTAGTCCTTTTAGAGGGATCCTCCCCCACCCCCGTTGCAAATTTGTAGTGGGTAGATGCCCCCATCACCACCACTAGAGGGAACTATATCATCAGCTAAGGTGGACTACTAGAAACCTGACAAAGCAGTAACTTAACTAGTTTGATTCAAAAAAGTAAAACATGAAAATTTAAAAATAGATTCAATTCAAAAAGGGTAGATTCAGGTTAGTCAGCACCAATTTGTCACTTGCTGGTTCCTATTCTAAAGCATCAATGGCCTAGAAATAGGATCAACCTTGCCTGGCTTTGCCCCTGGCTCTAACTGGTTGTTATGTAAGAGCCCATGTGTGCCTGGGTTGGGGAGGATGAGAAGTTTTAAATGACATCAGGGAAAACTGTTTCTAGAAATCCTGTGTGTAAGAAAATGTATTTATATAAAATGAGGCAAAAATGATTCTCTCGAATGTGTTTGCCTTAGTGCTACAGATACAGGTTTATCACTTTAATTCAACTTCTCTATACTTTTCTACTGTCCTAGCAATCTATTTCCTTTAGTTAAATCTACTTTCGAAAGACTCAAGCTGCCTAATTTTCCTTTAAAGTCTCATAAGATCCTGTGGGATAACTAGGAATAAACACTATTCCATTAAAAAAGTATCACATTTCCTCCTTTCAAAAGTCTACAGAAAAATCATGTTAGAAAACTAGATACGGCTCCCAAACCCCTTGGGGGAGAGAGAGAGAGAGAGAGAGAGAGAGAGAGAGAGAGAGAGAGAGAGAGAGAGAGAGAGAGAGAGGTGAAGACACCTGAGACTGTAGAGCAGGAGAGACCACTAATACTGCCCACCCCTGCCCACATCCCTGGCCCAAGAGGAAACTGTAAATGGCCTCTGGGCACTCGAACAGCAGATCCCCCCCAGTCCAGACACCGCCAGGACCTGAAGGGAACAGGTCAACAGTTCTCTGCACCCAAATCCCATGGGAGGGAGAGCCAAACCTTCAGAGGGGCAGATATGCCTGGGAACCAGAAGAGACTATACTCTGCCCACATTTCTGACTCCAGAGGAAAACACCTAACACCATCTGGGACCCCAGTGCACCAGGGCTCCAGGAAAAGGCAGTGCAGATCCTCCTGGTTGCCGCCCTCACCGAGAGCTCAAAAGCAGCCCCCCACGAGCAAACTTGAGCTGCATGACCACAGGTAGAAACAACTTTTCTGCTCCAACTGACCTGCCTGGTGGACTCAGGACACAGGCCCACAGAAACAGCTGAAGACCAGTAGTAGACAGGAAAGACTACATGCCCGAAAGCAGAACACTCTGTTCCCATAACTGGCTGAAAGAAAACAGGAAAACAGGTCTACAGCACTCCTGATACACAGACCTATAGGACGTTCTAGCCACTGACAGATAGCAGAACAAGGTAACACCAGAGACAACCTGATGGCGAGAGGCAAACGCAGGAACCCAAGCAACAGAAACCAAGACTACATGGCATCATCGGAGCCCAATTCTCCCACCGAAGCAAACACTGAATATCCAAACACACCAGAAAAGCAAGATCTAGATTTAAAATCACATTTGGTCATGATGATGGAGGACTTCAAGAAAGACATGAAGAATCCCCTAGAGAAATGCAGGAAAACATAAATAAACAAGTAGAAGCCTATAGAGAGGAATCACAAAAATCCCTGAAAGAATTCCAGGAAAACACAATCAAACAGTTGAAGGAATTAAAAATGGAAATAGAAGCAATCAAGAAAGGACACAGGGAAAGAACCCTGGATATAGAAAACCAAAGGAAGACACAAGGAGCCGTAGATACAAGCATCACAAAGAGAATACAAGAGATAGAAGAGAGAATCTAGGAGCAGAAGATTCCATAGAAATTTGGTCAAAGAAAATGTAAAACGGAAAAAGCTACTGGTCCAAAACATACAGGAAATCCAGGACATAATGAGAAGATCAAACCTAAGGATAACCGGTATAGACGAGAGTAAAGACTCCCAGCTCAAGAACCAGTAAATATCTTCAACAAAATCATAGAAGAAAACTTTCCCTAACCTAAAAAAAGAGATGCCCATAAATATGCAAGAAGCCTACAGAACTCCAAATGTATTGAACCAGAAAAGAAACTCCTCCCATCACATAATAGTCAAAACACCAAATGCACAAAACAAAGAAAGAATATTAAAAGCAGTAAGACAAAAAGGTCAAATAACATATAAAGGCAGACCTATCAGAGTGAGACTATGAAAGCCAGAAGATCCTGGACAGATGTCATACAGACCCTAAGACAACACAAATGCCAGCCCAGGTTGCTGTATCCAGCAAAACTCTCAATTAACATAGATGGAGAAACCAAGGTATTCCATGACAAAACCAAATTTACATAATATCTTTCTAAAAATACAGCCCTACAAAAAATAATAAATGGTAAAGCCCATAATAAGGGGGCAAGCAACACCCTAGATAAAGCAAGAAACTAATCGTCTTGGCAACAAAACAAAGAGAAGAAAAGCACACAAACATAATCTCACATCCAAATATGAATATAACAGGAAGCAATAATCACTATTCCTTAATATCTCTCAACATCAATGGTCTCAACTCCCCAATAAAAAGACATAGATTAACAAACTGGATACGCAATGAGGACCCTGCATTCTGCTGCCTACAGGAAACACACCTCAGAGACAAAGACAGACACTACCTCAGAGTGAAAGGCTGGAAAACAACTTTCCAAGCAAATGGTCAGAAGAAGCAAGTTGGAAGAGCCATTCTAATATCAAATAAAATCGATTTTCAACTAAAAGTCATCAAAAAAGATAAGGAAGGACAGTTCATATTCATCAAAGGAAAAAATCCACCAAGATGAACTCTCAATGCTCCAAATACAAGGGCACCTACATACATAAAAGAAACCTTACTAAAGCTCAAAACACACATTGCACCTCACACAATAATAGTAGGAGATTTCAATACTCCCCCTCTCATCAATGGACAGATCATGGAAACAGAAATTAAACAGAGACATAGACAGACTAAGAGAAATCATGAACCAAATGGACTTAACAGATATTTATAGAACATTCTATCCTAAAACAAAAGGATATACATTCTTCTCAGCTCCTCACGGTACTTTCTCCAAAACTGACCATATAATTGGTCATAAAACAGGCCTCAACAGATACAGAAAGATAGAAATAATTCCATGTGTCCTATCAGACCACCGAGGACTAAAGCTGGTCTTCAATAACAATAAGGGAAGAACACCCACATATACATGGAAGTTGAACAATGCTCTACTTAACGATAACCTGGTCAAGGAAGAAATAAAGACTTCTTAGAATTTAATGAAAATGAAGGTACAACATACCCAAACTTATGGGACACAATGAAAGCTGTGCTAGGAGGAAAACTCATAGCTCTGAGTGCCTGCAAAGAAACAGGAGAGAGCATATTATCGGCAGCTTGACAGTTCACCTAAAAGCTCTAGAACAAAAAGAAGCAAATACACCCAGGAGGAGTAGAAGGCAGGAAAGAATCAAACTCAGAGCTGAAATCAACCAAGTAGAAACAAAAGGACCATAGGAAGAATCAACAGAACCAAAAGTTGGTTCTTTGAGAAAATCAACAAGATAGATGAACCGTTAGCCAGACTAATGAGAGGACACAGAGAGTGTGTCCAAATTAACAAAATCAGAAGTGAAAAGGGAGACATAACTACAGAATCAGAGGAAATTAAAAAAATCATCAGATCCAACTACAAAAGCCTATATTCAACAAAACTTGAAAATCTGCAGGAAATGGACAATTTCCTAGACAGATACCAGGTACCGAAGTTAAATCAGGAACAGATAAACCATTTAAACAACCCCATAACTCCTAACGAAATAGAAGCAGTCATTAAAGGTCTCCCAACCAAAAAGAGACCAGGTCCAGATGGGTTCAGTGCAGAATTCTATCAGATCTTCCTAGAAGACCTCATACCAATACTATCCCAACTATTCCACAAAATTGAGACAGATGGAGCACTACCGAATTCCTTCTATGAAGCCACAATTACTCTTATACCTAAACCACACAAAGACCCAACAAAGAAAGAGAACTTCAGACCAATTTCCCTTATGAATATCGACGCAAAAATACTCAATAAAATTCTGGTAAACCGAATCCAAGAGCACATCAAAACAGTCATCCAGCATGATCAAGTAGGATTCATCCCAGGCATGCAGGGATGGTTTAATATACGGAAAACCATCAACGTGATCCATTATATAAGTGAAATGAAAGAACAAAACTGCATGATCATTTTATTAGATGCTGAGAAAGCATTTGACAAAATTCAACACCCCTTCATGATAAAAGTCCTGGAAAGAATAGGAATTCAAGGCCCATACCGAAACATAGTAAAAGCCATATACAGCAAACCGGTAGCTAACATTAAACTAAATGGAGAGAAACTTGAAGCAATCCCACTAAAATCAGGGACTAGACAAGGCTGCCCACTCTCTCCCTACTTATTCAATATAGTTCTTGAAGTTCTAGCCAGAGCAATCAGACAACAAAAGGAGATCAAGGGGATACAGATTGGAAAAGAAGAAGTCAAAATATCACTATTTGCAGATGATATGATAGTATATTTAAGCGATCCCAAAAGTTCCATCAGAGAACTACTAAACCTGATAAACACCTTCAGCAAAGTGGCTGGGTATAAAATTAACTCAAATAAATCAGTAGCCTTCCTCTACACAAAAGAGAAACAAGCCAAGAAAGAAATTAGGGAAACGACACCCTTCATAGTAGTCCCAAATAATATAAAATACCTCGGTGTGACTTTAACCAAGCAAGTAAAAGATCTGTATGATAAGAACTTCAAGTCTCTGAAGAAAGAAATTGAAGAAGACCTCAGAAGATGGGAAGATGTCAATGCTCATGGACTGGCAGGATTAACATAGTAAAAATGGCCATTTTACCAAAAGCATCTGCAGATTCAATGCAATCCCCATCAAAATACCAATCCAATTCTTCAGAGAGTTAGACAGAACAATTTGCAAATTCATGTGGAATAACAAAAAACCCAGGATAGCTAAAACTATCCTCAACAGTAAAAGGACTTCTGGGCGAATCACTATCCCTGAACTCAAGCAGTATTACATAGCAATAGTGATAAAAACTACACAGTATTGGTACAGAGACAGAAAGGTAGACCAGTGGAATAGAATTGAAGACCCAGAAATGAACTCACACACCTATGGTCACTTGATTTTTGACAAAGGAGCCAAAACCATCCAATGGAAAGAAGATAGCATTTTCAGCAAATGGTGCTGGTTCAACTGGAGGTCAGCATGTAGAAGAATGCAGATCGATCCATGCTTATCACCCTGTACAAAGGTTAAGTCCAAGTGGATCAAGGACCTCCACATCAAACCAGACACACTCAAACTAATAGAAGAAAAAGTGGGGAAGCATCTGGAACACACGGGCACTGGAAAAAATTTCCTGAACAAAACACCAATGGCTTATGCTGTAAGATCATGAATGGACAAATGGGATCTCATAAAACTGCAAAGCTTCTGTAACGCAAAGGACACTGTTGTTAGGAGAAAACGGCAACCAACAGATTGGGAAAAGATCTTTACCAATCCTACAACAGATAGAGGGCTTATATCGAAAATATACAAAGAACTCAAGAAGTTAGACCGCAGGGAGACAAATAACCCAATTAAGAAATGGGGTTCAGAGCTAAACAAAGAATTCACATCTGAGGAATGCCGAATGGCTGAGAAACACCTAAAGAAACGTTCAACATCTTTAGTCATAAGGGAAATGCAAATCAAAACAACCCTGAGATTTCACCTCACACCAGTGAGAATGGCTAAGATCAAAAACTCAGGTGACAGCAAATGCTGGCAAGGATGTGGAGAAAGAGGAACACTCCTCCATTGTTGGTGGGATTGTAGACTGGTACAACCATTCTGGAAATCAGTCTAGAGGTTCCTCAGAAAATTGGACATTGAACTACCTGAGGACCCAGCTATACCTCTCTTGGGCATATACCCAAAAGATGCCCCAATATAGAACAAAGACACGTGCTCCACCATGTTCATAGCAGCATTATTTATACTAGCTAGAAGCTGGAAAGAACCCAGATGCCCTTCAACAGAGGAATGGATACAGAAAATGTGGTACATCTACACAATGGAATACTACTCAGCTATCAAAAACAATGACTTTATGAAATTCACAGGCAAATGGATGGAACTGGAAAATATCATCCTGAGTGAGGTAACCCAATCACAGAAAAACACCCATGGTATGCACTCATTGATAAGTGGCTATTAGCCCAAATGCTTGACTTACCGTAGATGCACCGAATACATTAAACTCAGGAAGGATGACCAAAATGCGAATGCTTCACTCCTTCTTTAAAAGGGGAACAAGAATAACCTTGGCAGGGAATAGGGAGGCAAAGTGTAGAACAGAGGCAGAAGGAACACCCATTCAGAGCCTGCCCCACGTGTGGCCCATACATATACAAGCCCCCAATCTAGAGAAGACGGATGAAGCAAAGAAGTGTAGGCCGACAGGAACCGGATGTAGACCTCCCCTGAGAGACACAGCCAGAATACAGCAAATACATAGGCGAATGCCAGCAGCAAACCACTGAACTAAGAATGGGACCCCCGTTGAAGGAATCAGAGAAAGAACTGGAAGAGCTTGTAGGGGCTCGAGACCCCATATGAACAACAATGCAAACCAACCAGAGCTTCCACGGACTAAGCCACTACCCAAAGACTATACATGGACTGACCCTGGGCTCAAACCTCATAGGTAGCAGTGAATATCCCAGTGGAAGGGGAAGCCCCTTGGTCCTGCTAAGACTGAACCCCAGTGAACATGATTGTTGTGGGGGGAGGGTGGTTAGGGGGGAGGACAGGGAGGGGAAGCCCATCTAGAAGGGGAGGGGGGAGGAGTTAGGGGGATGTTGGCCCAGAAACCGTGAAGCCAGGAAGAGGAATAACAATCGAAATGTAAATAAGAAATACTCAAATTAATAAAGATAAAAAAAAAAAGAAAGAAAAGTAGATACACTCAAATAGAAAAAAAAAAAAAAGGGGAAGAGCCTCAACACATGGGCCCTGGGGAAAATTTCCTGAACAAAACACCAATGGCTTATGCTCTAAGATCAAGAATCGACAAATGGGACCTCATAAAACTGCAAAGCTTCTATAAGGTGAAAGACACTGTCATTAGGACAAAACGGCAACCAGCAGATTGGGAAAAGATCCTTACCAATCCTACATCTGATAGATAGTATAATATCTAACATATACAAAGAACTCAAAAAATTATAGACTCCCGAGAGCCAAATAACCCTATCAAAAATGGGGTACAGGTGAGGAATATCGAATAGGTGAGAAGCATCTACACAAATGTTCAACATCCTTCGTCATCAGGAAAATGTCTGAGATTCTACGTCACACCAGTGAGGATAGCTAAGATCAAAAACTCAGGTGACAACAGATGGTGGTGAGGATGTAGAGAAAGAGGAACACTCTTCCATTGTTGGTGGGATTGTAAGCTGGTCCAACCACTGTGGAAATCAGTCTGGAGGTTCCTCAGAAAACTGGACATTCTATTACCTGAGAACCCAGCTATACCTCTCCTGGGCATATACCCAAAAGATGCTCCAACATATAACAAGGACACATGATCCACTATGTTCATAGCAGCCTTATTTATAATAACTAGAAGCTGGAAAGAACCCAGATGCCCTTCAACAGAGGAATTGATACAGAAAATGTGATACATCTACACAGTGGACCACTACTCAGCTGTTAAAAACAAGGACTTCATGAAATTCATAGGCAAATGGATGGAACTAGAAAATATCCTGAGTGAGGTAACCCAATCACAGAAAAACCCACATGGTATGCACTAACGGATAAGTGGATATTAGCCCAAAAGCTCAAATAACCCAAGGTACAATCCACAGACCACATGAAGCTCAAGAAGGATGACCAAAGTGCAGATGCTTCGGTAGTCTTTCTTAGAAGGCGGGGCAAAAATATTCATAGGAAGAGATATAGAGACAAAGTTTGGAGCAGAGACTGAAGGAATGGTCATTCAGAGCCTGCCCCACCTGGAGATCCAGCCCATATACATACAGCCACCAAACCCAGATAATATTGCTGATGCTCAGAAGTGTATGCTGACAGGAGCCTGATATAGTTTTCTCCTGAGAGGCTCTACAAGAGACTGACAAATACAGAGGCAAATGCTTGCAGTCAACCATTCAACTGAGAAGGGGGTCCCCATTGGAGGTGTTAGAGAAAGGATTAAAGGAGCTGAAGGGGTTTGCAATCCCATAAGAACAACAATACCAACCAACCAGAGTTCTCACGGACCAAAGCACCACCCAAAGAGTACACGTGGACAGACCCATGGCTCCAGCTGCATATGTAGCAGAGGATGGCCTTGTTGGGGACCAATGGGAGGCGAAGTCCTTGGTCCTGCCAACTAGACCCCCCCAATGTAGGGGAATGTCAGGGCAAGGAGGTGGGAAGGGGTGGGTGGTTGGGTGGGGGAAATGGGATAACATTTGAAATGTAAATAAAAATATCCAATAAAAATAATTAGTAAGAAAACAAGGAAGATTCAATTAAAAAAAAGTACTATATGACAAAAATCTGTATGTATAAAAATAGAGCCTGTCCCACATGTGGCCCATACATATACAGCCACCCAATTAGACAAGATGGATGAACAAAGAAGTACAGGCCGACAGGAACCGGATGTAGATCTCTCCTGAGAGACACAGCCAGAATACAGCAAATACATAGGCAAATGCCAGCAGCAAACCACTAAATTGAGAACGGGACCCCCGTTAATATAGCCTAGCAAGAGCACCAGTGGAAGGGGAAGCCCTTGGTCCTGCTAAGACTGAACGCCCAGTGAACGTGATTGTTGCAGTAATGGGGGGAGGATGGGGAGGGGAACACCCATATTGAAGGGGAGGGGGATGAGTTAGGGGGATGTTGGCCCAGAAACCGGGAAAGGGAATAACAATCGAAATGTAAATAAGAAATACTCAAGTTAATAAAGAAAAAAAGAAAAAGAAAAAAAAATAGAGGATATGAAAACGGAGGCAAGAGGGCTCAGTGGGTAAAGGTACCTGCTGCCAAGACTAGTAACCTGACTTGGATCCCAAGACTAAATGATAGAAAAAAAGCCAACTCTTCCAAACTGTGTCTTCCACATGTGTCACAGCACATATACAACTGTACATACATACATGCACGATGCACAAATGCAATTTTAAAGGAGAAAAGTAATCATCAAGCTCCTGTGAGCTACAGTAGAAATCTGCCTGCAGGTATCTCATTGGTACAGCTGGGTCAGGAATATTATGGAAGCAACCAACCATTTTTTGGTTGGACTTAAAAGGCCCATTTCAAAAGACAGAATCCATATGACAGTGTTAATGAGTCCAAGAACCTCTGAGATCATGGGCCCTAGGGAATATCTACAATTATTCTGTTGAATGACAAAGCAATAAGGACTCCTCACAACATAAAGCTATCCCATAGACACGTGCATCACTGAACCACCTTCAGAGAGACTTACTGCAGAAGACAGTAATTAACACAAAGAAGCACAACTGGACAACATGCAGGGTAAGAGATTTTGGAACACTTGACTCTAAATGGGATCAGGGTTAGACACCCTAAACGGATCGTACCTCTCCATCAAGGCTCAGGGCTCTATGCAAGTGCCAGAAGTGGTAGATGACTCCAGGATAACAGCATTTTCTAGACACGGCAAGTCTGATACACACAGGAACTCACAAACACACACACACACACACATATATATAGCATGCACAATACCTGCACAGTTCACACCGATAAATCCTAGCACAGACAAGGCAAAGCACATGGTTCAACTCCTAACCAAGAGCCTATGTGCAATTGACAACTGCTGAGAAAGGGGAAAATCAGTTTTTCCAATGGAGAGACACTGGGTATATCAAAAACACCCCAGGGAAGGTTGCATGCTCAGGAACAGTTGGGCAACACAAAATGAACTCCATGTTTTTGTTTTTAATTTTGTGTTGGGTTTGTCTTCATACTTTTTTGTCTGTCTTTCTAAGAGAAGGAATATAAAGTTTGGTGGGTGGGTGGGTTGAATGGGGATCTGAGAAAAAATATGATATGACTAAGATATATTGTATGTTTTTTTATCTAAGATTAAAATTGTTTCATTGTAACACAATCCTTTAAAAAACAATTCATATGCACATACCTTTTGACATAAACTCAGTGACAATATAAATTGGCTCTTCAGAAACAACTGCATAGAGTGGAACAAGTTTATCGTGTCTTAATTTTTTCATTATCTGAGCTTCTTGAAGGAATGCTTCTGGCATCATTGTACCTGGCTTTAGTGTTTTGATTGCTACTTTTGTGGTTCCATTCCATGTTCCTAGAAAGAACAATTTATTTTACTCTTTCAATCTGTATTTTAAGGAATTTTAGATCAAAATGTAATCAACAATAAAAGTTGTATTATATAATAAAATATTTTGCTATTTTAATTTATGGCTATATAACAAAATGAAATAACAACAAAGCTTAGGCTTCTTACCCATCCACACTTCACCAAAGCATCCTTGACCTAGTTTAACCTCTAGTCGCAAAGATTCTCGAGGGATTTCCCAAGCATCTTTTGCGAGACCTTGAGTCTGGGGTTTCACAGTTGGACAGACGGTTGTTAATTTGTGGCATAATCCATCAGCATGTTCTAGATAGATAAACAGGGTACACTGCAAATGAATTACTTTCTAAGACAAATAGAACATTAGTGTCTGTAATCATATGATGATTTTTATTTGATCAATCTTTGAGATAGATCTCACTATGTAGCCTTGGCTGGCCTGGATTGAACTCAGAGATTTACCTGCTTCCAGGATTAAAGGTATATGCCACCATATTTGGCTTATTATTTGTTTTTCTTTAAAAGCTCGTCATTAAATTTAAATCAGTCTCCTATCAGTATTATTCTAAAAAGATATATAACATGGGAAGCTTTCAATAGAAGATGGAATATATAAATGAAACTTTAGAAATATATTTTATGCTAATATTTATTGAGTATGTATGCTTATGTTATTATGTCAGTCAGCACTACATAAATCTTTCATATAAATTGAGATTGGAAAAGCTAAGAGAACTGTCTCAAGGTCCCTGCTAGTAAATAAGAACATTCAAACACAAGTCTGTCTGCTTCCAAAACTCCACTCTGCTTTTTGGCAGGTAGTAGGGTATGTGAGAGTTGAATTCAGATTCTTCTTGCCTTAGCCTTCTAAGTGAGGGAATTACAGGCCTGCACCACAGCTTAAAATGCTTTTGACCATTAAGATTCATGTATTCCCCCAGGGAGATGCATTATTAGTTGTTATTTGTAATAACCACTAATTCGTAAAACTCTGAAAATCAAGAAGAAGTTGATATAAGAGTTTGAATTTTAAATAAAGGAGACCTGAAGGCAGCCAGTCCAGATTCAAAATGGCTTGGTTTGTGTATCCTGCTTATATAAAACCTCTCATTGTAAATGAGACACATTTCCTCCCATTCTCATCAAGTAACCACTTAAATCCTTTATAACAAAGGCAATTACAAGTAATGCTAGCTTAACAACACTTTCAATCAATGGCAAACTTGTTGATTGACTTGATAGTTTGTTTGCTGCTAGCTGTCACAGAAGAATTGCCATGGAAACCTCCCCTTTAATTATTTAAAAATTTTCAGAGGCACTTACATATCTAATTGACAATGTAAAATTTTAAGACCCAAGACTCCAAAATAGAATTCAAAAGACATTCTATAGATAAGAATGTCTATAGTTGCTATAAGTTCATTTTTTCTTTGGTAAGAAATAGCATCTTCAAATTGGATTTGGTAGGGTTTATATTTTAGAAGGTATTAATAGATTCAGCTTCTACAGAAGGAAATCAAAGAAGGCATTTGAGGGCTTATGACTCTATTCTTTCTTTTCCTTCTAGCAGTGCTGGAGAAGAAACTTCTGCACACATAATTAAGTGCTTTATCACTGAGCTACAATTCCAGGTCTGAGAAAGCTTTTTTATACTACAAGTTTAAGGTTTAATTTTAGCTACTTAGTGTACAAAAATAAAATGTCTGTTGTCATGTTTTTTAATTTATTGTCACAATCTATCTTAGCATTTATATATTATGATCTAGAACTCCAATGTAAATACCATGCCAGTAAGACATAACAATTTCAATAACAGTTTGATTTGAGCATGCTATCCTATAACCCAATTCAGTTTCCAGGTATCATCATTATTTATTTCTCTGAGTCAGGGTCCTGCTCTACCACCTGGGCAAGATGCAAGTCTTGTTCCTCATTTTGAAACTAGAGTACAGCACCAGCAAGATGGCTCAGCTAGTACCTGTGGTCAAGCCTGACAACTTAAGTTTCATCCACAGAACCCACATAGGATGAGGAGAGAACTGACTCATTGTCACCTAACCTTCACATATGTACCACAGCATGTGTGCGTACATACACACAGTCACATTATACACAAATAATTTTCAAAAAACAAAACAAAACAAAAACCCAACCCAGAATACCAACATTTATTGGGCATTTACTGTGTGTAGATATAAATGAGATTAAAGTTTGATAAACTTGTCTTCATAAAATAGAACATAAAGGATTAATTCCTACCTCTGAAGTGTTCACTAACCTGTGTAATGCTTCACCAGTTTCTGTAGAGTATCAAACTGAGCTCTGGTCGTGATGTAGTATCCACCGTTGTCAAGTTTTCTGATTTTGTAATGCTTCACATTGTCACCCCTTACCTCATCCCAATCACGAATTGAGAGGGAATAAGCACCTGCGGAGAAAGTGGGAATGAACACATTCATTCCAGTTTCCTTGAACTACGGTTAATGAATTCCATGCACATATTAATATGATATTCATACCTTTAGTAGTTTCACTTTCTCTTACTAAGAATATACCTCGCTGATTCCCAGGATTCAGAAGTAATCTTTCAGCATCTTTTCTCCCCATTTTGCCAAAATACCATCTAAAAAAAAATTAATGATATTTTGATTTGGAAAGATTTGAGGGTCAGAAAAATTATATACTTGTATCAATAAGAATGGTATATGATAGCTGGGCAGTGGAGGTGCACAACTTAATTCTAGCACTTGGGAGGCAGAGGCAGGTAGATCTCTGGGTTAGAGGCCAGCCAGGGCTACACAAAGAAACCCTGTCTTAAAATAAAAAACAAAAAACAAAAAACCAAGCAAACAAAAAAGAATGGAGTGTGACAGAAAAGATGACAAGGAATAGCTATAACTTAAATATAAATTTAACAATAAATATAAAAACAAAATACAGATAGAAAATCTGCCGGTGACAGGGAAATAATTCTCTAGAAACAATGTGATCACTTGTATTCAATAAGATGCAAGTATATAATATCAAAATTATAGGTAATTCCAAATTTATGTTGGTTTGATTTAATAAAATTTAGTGACAAAAATGACAGTCACTGTTGTGGGAAAGTTCACAGAATACTGAAGAAGATAAAAAAAACAAACAAAGAGTAACAAAGTAATAGCAGAAAAAGGGCACTTTTATGACCTGTATCATTAAAAACAAACAGCACAGCTGTACACTGTGCAAGGAGCTGAAAAGACAGTCTTTGGAGTACAAAAAAATAAAAGTTTTTAAAATGAATTGGAAAATAAGAGAAAGATATTAAATATAATGTGGAATGATTAATGCAGATTTACTTACTGTGTATCTCTGAGAAGACAAGATATTAATTATTAATTCTCAAACAGCACTTATTAATATGATACATTAGCTGTTTAAGACTTGAATATAACTGTGTAAAGTTGTGGTTACATAGAATGTGCATTAAAACATTTTAAAAGTCAAAATAATTAATAAAATATGAAGTAGCAACATACTCTTCTGCCTGAATGGAATCTGCAGGCGCTACGTAATTGCTAGGGATATAACCATTCTTTCCGGTAGCAATTGATCTTGCTTCCCACCAGTCTCCTTCCCTGCAACACAAAAAAAACAACAATCACCATAATGTAGAGTCCTATCCAAGGTGTAATTTCTTATCTCAAGCAAAGAGCAGAAACTACTTCCATTTTTTATCTGGATTTTTTAATGGATTATTTTATGGATTAATCAGACTAAGAGTTGAATTCAAATGAACAATATTTTTAAAAGGTAATTACATGAATTAAGGGAATTAAGTCCACATAAAAGCACAACTGTTCTAAACCAACAGTAGTAACAAAACACCCCTAAATACTGCACCTTGAATTCTACTTACCTTTTTTATGTTCTTTCAACTAAAGCTAGTACAACTATATTGAATAAATACACTGATTAAATTTTAAATAAAATTTAACAGTTTGAGATTTTATTTCTATGTCATATATACCTCCCCCATTTAAAGGATAACATTTTATATTCAGAGTTGTATGCTCATCAAAATAATTCATTTTAGAACATTTCACTATCTTAAAAACCCTGGGCTGGCAAGATAGCTCAGCAGGAGAATTCACTTGCTATGCAAACCAATGACCTAAATTTAATCCCGAGACAATGTAAAGGAGAGAGGTGAGACCCAACTACACCAAGTTGTCCCTCTAGCCTCCACCTATGTGCCCATACACACAATAAATAAATGTATGTATGTATATATGTATGTTGAAAAACAGCCAGCCCATGCTGACAAGTCATTTATAGCCTCCCCGGCCCCACATTCTAAGTAACCTTTATGAATATGATTATCATGGAAGATGGGGCCATTTATGAAGATTTTTGTGACTGACTTCTTAGAATATTAGTAAGGTTCATCCATATTTTAGCCTGTATCATTTTTTTGTTGTTGTTGCTACTAAATGCTTCCTTCTTAATAGCACATAAAAATAAAACTTTTTAAGTCACATTAGGAATAAAATCAAAGGTCTTAGCATTCTTAAAGCAAAAAACAGTGAATGATAACAATCCAAAGTTGAATTTTGAGAGCTGGAGAAATGGTTTAGTGGTAAAGGCCCAGGCCTACATGGGCTATACCTACCTCCACAAGTTGTCCTCTGACCTCCATGTATACACCACGGTACATGTACGTGCCTCAGTATGTTTGTTTTCTCTCAAAGTAAGTAAAAATATTTGTCTGCCTCTTTCTCTCACAATAAGTAAAACAACTATTTCTTTTTAAAAGATTATTTCCTAGTGGTGACATAAGCCTATGATCCGGCACCCAGGAGATGGAAGCAGGAGAATAGCAAGTTTAAAGTTAGACTGGACCATATAGCAAGACCCTGATTCAAATACAACAAACATGTATGCTTCTAAAATGTTATTCAAAAACTGGTATCAGCTTAATATTATGATTCAAAACATGAGAACTATATATCGTTTATAATATATTGACCTTGGCTCTTCCAAAATATCTAAAAAAGTATTTCTAATAAGATGATATATGTGATTTACTCCTTAAGATTACATACATTGTCCAAACTAAAATTTTTATAAATGTTCTAAGTGAATTTATTCTCTTAAAAATGAATTAAGAAAGCTTTTGATAAACTATTTGCAAACAGATTACTAGTATCCTAGAATATATTAAGCCCTTTCATATATATAAACAGAAAACTATTATTACAAAGTCTTACTCTGTAGCTAGCCCTGGATCGCTTAGAACCTGTAGCTATCCAGTCTAAAACTTTGTATTTGACCCTTGTAAGCATTCTCTGAATCATTCACTGAATGTTACTAAATGTAAGACAAACAGCAGCTCTTAAGCTCAAGAACTGACTCTGGGGCATAGTTGGCAATTTTGATGGTATTAACACTGTAACCTGGAGCTGATGAATCTTTGTTATGTGCATAAGCAGAATTTTACCAATATCTCTGGCATGTACCCAGGTGACAGTAACCACATTCCCACCCTGACTATGATAATCAAAAATATCTCTAGACACTGCTAAATACCTTCTGTGTCATTCTGCCTCAAGCTGAGAACCACCGGTCTAAAAGAATGACAAGTAGGTTAAGAATTGTAATTTACAATGTGATGACAGCCATAACAGGTTTGTAGAGTATGTAAACCACCTAAGAAACACTGCATAAAGCAGGGTGTGGGACTGAGCTAGGCAGGAGAGGAAAAAGGCAAACAGAAAAGAGCAAAGAACTATTTTTTTAAGGATGAGAAGGGCTAACTCAACAGGGAAAGAAACAAGGGCTCGATATAGTGCAGTGACACAGCACAGCTCTGGATTACATCCAACAAGTAACTCTTCCACCAAAAAAGAAAAAGAAAAGTCATTCCAGAAAAATAATTGGTGTATGTAAAGGTATGAAGAGGGTGAGAAAATACTGCAATTTGCAAATACTTCATTATAGCTGGATGGTAGAATGAGAAAAGATAGAAACACAGGGCAAATTCTCAATGATTATTGTTGTTGTTGCTCTTTTTAAATCTTCATGGCCATCGTTAGCTATTGAAGGCTCTTAAGGCAAAGAGACACAATCACAGTTCATGTTTATATTCTAGAGCAGTAGGTAAGTGGTAACATGGTAAAATAAGAATGGAAGGAAGGATGACTAGAAGCAAAGAGACCAAAAGTATGTGCTTTGAGAAGTTATAGTTATGCTTGCTAGTAAAATTACAAAATCTGCTGAATAACAAGCATCAAGTTTTCTATGGCAGACCAATAAATGACAAAGTCTAAGGGTAACATAGGAAAAACAATTTGGTAAGTTTCAGAGTACAAAGGTTCCATATCTAGCACTCCCTACAAGGTATTTTAAGTCATCTCATATTTATGTAACTACAGATTTCTCTTCCTAAAAATCTTTTTAACAAGGAGCATCATTTTGGAGACAGGAACTTGATATGTGTAGCTCATGATGACCTGGAACTCACTATGCAACCTAGACTAACCTCAAACTGAAGATCTTGTCTTAGCCTCTCCAATGATGGGGCTATAGGTACATACCATCATACCCAGAACTCTTTGTATAGCAATGTATCTCAAGGCAAATGCATCATCCAACCCAGGGACAAAGATTCATAGCCCACCACTCGCATCTCTGTATCATCAACTCTATCAGGGGTCTAATGTAGAGACCAGGTCTCTCTCTTACAAAATATACACAAAACTTACGTATTGTTAATTATTTGAAATCTTTCACCCTTCTTAAAGGAAAGGTCTTCTGTAGTTCTAGCTTCATAATCATATAAGGCCACAAATATAGTGACACCACCTGGCACAGGAAAAAAAAAGACCAAGGTAAGTGATACACCTGAATTCATAGAAGAAATCAACAACTATTGCTAGTAAAAGCTTACGTTCAGTTTCTTCCTTGCTCTAGTATTCATTTTTAGAAGTTGTATTATGAGTAAGATGTTTTCCTAAGGCTTCCAGTGAAGCCACTGTACTGCATAAATTCTAAAATTTTTATAAACTCTGAAATAAATGTAATTTCACTTATGATGCAACATTTCTGGCTTGAGAGGGCAGCCATGTTGCAGATCAGTTCTTTGGAAAGGAAAGTACACAGACTCCTGGCACTTGTTTTCAATGCCTTATCCATAACAGGAAGATCTATAACCATTAACAGCAATCATTAAGGCTTTCTTAAGGTTCACTTTATACTTAAAAATGACAATGTCATATTTGTCTCAAATGTTAGCGGTATGGTTAGTATGAATTATATGGTACAAGCGCAAAAAAAATAGCTGTCAGATCTAGCAATGTGTGAATATAAAAGATGAACATATTTAACATTTAATATATTATTTATAATTAGAATAATAGAGTAGATGACACTGCAGTGTTTAAAATACTTCAAAGGAGGTATTCTAGTTTTAAAGATTAGTTTATGGCAATTTTAATGGATATATATTATCAATTATAATATAATGTTTTGAAACATAAATTACAGAATGGTTAAATCAACCTACATCATAATATTAATCTTTTGCGGGGTTCAGGAAACTTAAAATCTACTTTTACCAACTTTCAATACAATTTGTTGTTACTAAGCAGAGTCACAAGGTTGTACAATAGAATTCATCAACTGATTTTTTCTCAAAATTTGTATCTTTTTACCAACTTTTTCCTGAGAAGGGTAGGAAAGGTTCAAATCCTTAACATCCTATGTGCAAGGTCAGCCTATTCCTGAGCTATACTCTAGGCCTGACCACCAATGAATATATCCTTTGTGAGACAAAGCCTCACTGTATGGTCCAGGTTTGAATCCAGCTTATAGAGATCTGCCTGTCTCTGCCTCTCTAAGTACTGGGATTAAAAATGCGTTTCCACTACATCCAGTTTTGAACAAAATAGTCATAACTCAACTATGTATTAACCCTATCTAGCATAATTCAATGTTGACTTGCTGCATCCATTATTAGTTTATATTCATCAGTACCTTTAAAGAATGGGAAAGGGAAAAGGCAGGGAGTAAAACTACAAATGAATGTTAAGTACAAATACTGTGACATGAAAATGCATTGTAAACTTGCTACCTTTAAATATAAAGTAGTAGACAGAAAAGCACAGGTGTAAGGACACATTCATACACAGCACCAGCTCACTTGGCTGGCTTCTCCCCTCAATTTTAGTCATCAATCAACTTGCTTATTTGACATGTCTATTTCAATGTCTAGAGAACATTTAAAATTTATTAAAAAACAAGTGAAGCGCATGGCTTTTCTTCTATAATCTGTATTTGCCCAACTCGTTTCCCTCTAAGCAAAGTTATAGTTGGGACAGTTACTTCTAGCTCTAAAATGGATGACTTACCTACTTCCCACTTCTACTGTGGCCATCTATCACTAGGAATGCTGGCATCAGAAACTCCCTTCTAACTGGTTCTATGCTGTTTTACTGTCATCCATTCTCCTAGAATGAGTGTTAATTCTTTCTCAAGACTTACTTTTAAGTGTATGTGTATATGACTACAAGCCATGTGTATGCAGGTGACTGAGGAGGCCACAGGAGCGTGTTTGATCTCTTTAAGCTGGAGTTACATGTAGTTTTGAGCTGTCTGATGTGGATACTTAGAACCAAACTAGGGTCCTCTGGAAGAGCATTTGTGTGTTCTTTGATTTTTTTTTTTTTTTTTTTTTTCAGAGCTGGGGACCGAACCCAGGGCTTTGCGCTTGCTAGGCAAGCGCTCACCGCTGAGCTAAATCCCCAACCCCCATTATGTGTTCTTAATAGCTGAGCCCATCTCTACAGTCCGTATATTGTTTTTAGAGTAAAATCCTTTCTTCAAAACTCAAAGCTTCTGTTTAGCTTTGAATAACACTCCAACTCATTCCTACAGGCTATGGTCCTTAGTACTAACTACAGTGTCCTGTCTAGTCTTATATAATTCTCCCATCAGTGTACACTGGTCTTCAAAAGTTCCAAGTCTATTTACTTCTTGAACTTGGTGTTTGTTATTTTTGTTATTTTGTTCTTTCTTCCCCTAGCTCTACAAATAGCACTACTGTTTAGCTGTTTATTCACTAATTATTATTCAACTATTATAATGTAAACTCTACCAGGTTCAGGAGCTTTGTTACTCACCTCTCTATACCTTGTATAAGACATTGTTCTTTTCTTTTTTTCAGCTATTAAATAGACATCTATGAATAAAGTATTTTACATAAGTA
Source organism: Rattus rattus (assembly GCF_011064425.1). Lineage (NCBI taxonomy): Eukaryota > Metazoa > Chordata > Mammalia > Rodentia > Muridae > Rattus > Rattus rattus. Next base: position 182,529,084 of record NC_046157.1, read on the forward strand.
AATTGCTTTAAGTATTGGGAGTGAATCTGGGAAGAGTTGTGCAGAGGATTTTGAAAATGATCAAAATACATTGTATGCATGCATGAAATTTACAATAAATAAAAATGCTGTATTTTTAGAAACTGCTTTAAGTAGGTTAAAAAAAAGTCTTTTTATATCAACATTTATTTACTCTAGTCATTTTGAATTACCACCTTTCCCAATTAATTCTGATAGTTATTAATTAATTAATTAATTAATAACTATCAGAAACAGAACTATGGCCATTGATTACTTTAGTATTTATAGGCGGGAGGCTGAAATTAGGACTGTGATCAACTGTGATGTCTATCGTTTTCCAAATGTATCTAAACAGATTCAGTGTATGGCAGTCCTCTGGTACTGCTACTGGTCCAGAGGTACAGACTGGGGAAGATAAATGTTTATATAGTTCATGCTTGTGAAGAAACATCTCTTTTGCCCCGCTAATTATTAACAACGACATGAGCCATTCTATTCTTTGGTAGCTTTTTACACCCAAGGCTAAGGCAGGCACTCAAGAGTGAAGAAGGAATGACAGTAACTCCATGCCTTCCTGATATCATGGACCTCTTACATCAGGGAATCAATCCCAAAGCTCATTCTTTTCTAAGCCAGCTGTGTTCTGCTATTTCAAGAGAAAAGAGTTGCTGGGCAAAAGAGTTTATTTTCTTTCCTTTCAAAATCTATGCTTTTAGGACTTCTTGATTCCATGGCAACTATCATTTCTTACTATTGTTTGAAAGAAGATGACAACGTTATTAATGGAGTTCTGGGTTAGAGTACCAAATCTGTTGCTTATCAACTGTGTGACTCTAGAGGAAAACTATCATAACTCTGAACTGCAGGATCTTCCTTTTTAAAATCACTACCTGGACCAGTGAAATGGCTAAACTAATAAAGGTGCTTGCTGCCAACACTGATGACCTTGGTTTGATCCCAGAACCAATATAGTAGAAGAAGAGAACTGACTCATGAAATCTGTCCTCTGACTTCCACATGTACACTATGGGGCATGTAAAAGCACACACACAAAATAAATAAAAGTAATAAAGTCACTATCTGAAAAAAACTGTGTTAATGTTACTAAACTGACGTATAATTAACACTTATTAAGTAAGTAATATAGCACTTGATAGCACTTTACAGCTATAAAGAGTTAAGGAATTGCTGGGGTAGAAAAAGGATTCTTTTAAATCTCCCTCCGCATTCCCAGTATCTGCCACATAGTAGCTGCTCAGTAATTATTTGGATAATGAGAGTTAATGAAATACTTTATGATAGAATTCAGTAAACAGTCACTATTAACACCAAATGTCTCAGAATCCTATCATGTATATGTTAAGACTTCAGGGCTACAAATACAGCTTCACGGCGAAACACTTAACTAGCATGTTACGTTGGAGGCCTTGCTTTTGATTCCCCGCTCTACAAAAAAAGAAAACAACTAAGAATTTGAGAATGGGGTGGGTTGGGGTTGGGGATTTAGCTCAGTGGTACAGTGCTTGCCTAGCAAGTGCAAGGCCCTGGGTTCAGTCCCCAACTCCAAAAAAAAGAAAAAAGAAAAAAAAAAAAAAAAAAGGAGAATGGGGTGGGTTCACAGTGAGATCCTACCTCAAAAATTAAAGTCTGCCCTTTTTAGAGACTTTATTTGTTCATACAACGTTTTGCTTATAAGTTTTTTTTTTTCCCCTAGCATTGGCCAGATCTGAAGTATGTAAAGCCCAAGGTTATATTTTCTGCGACTATCCATTTAAATCTCACCTGTTAAACTTGTAGGATATGAACTTGGCACCACTGAGAATGAGGAAGATGCTCCTCCAAAAGGAGTCACCCCAGAGGACCCTCCAAAGGGTGTCATGGAAAGACTGTTAAAATTAGCTGATGCTCCCTTTGTGGAAGAGGTCGTGGCAACTGTAGCATGTTCCACTCCATAATGACTGGCACTTGTGCTTACAGGCTCTGTAGGATTTTCCGGTGTATATTTAATGGCTGGACTTTTGTTTTCTTTACTTTTAATGCAGCCCATTATCAAATCTGCAGAGGCAATAAGGCAAGATTTTGAGAATTAGTTAATGTGCAAGGAACTTTAGAAAGATACAATTGAGTCCAATGTGGTGGTACATGCTCTTAATTCCAGTAATTAGAAGGCAGAGGTAGGCTATCTCTGTGAGTTTGAAGTCAACCTGGTCTACACAGCAAGTTACAGACCAGTATGATGAATAACTGTGAACAAGGCATCCTCCATCTTCCTCCCTTACCCTGCAAAAAGATGTTTTAACAAAACAGCACAAAATAACAGAAACATGTTCAATCTCCTAGCCAACACAAAATTTAAATTATCCTTTTTGATTATCACTTTGGAAAGTTCTAAAACAATACTTAAGACTGAATTTTGTCCAAAAAATTATTAATATTCACAAAATATGTTAAATTTCAAAAATATATTAGTATAGTAAATTTATAAAATTATCTAAATACAAAGTCTAAGTATTAAGAAAATATTAACAACTCAATTAAAATGCAAAAGAATAAGTCATATCAATGAGTTAAAAATTTGAAAGAAAACACTGATTATTTTAAATCTGATAGCATGCTAATGGTGAAATATCCTTTCAGTTCAAAAAAGGATACTGTAATTACTGACCACCCATTTCCTCTGGCAGTTTCCTTAATTGCTTTCCCACTTTCTTTATGCAGTATGGCTTCAGCTAGGTGGTAATTACCTCCTAAAACACTCCTCTGTCTATACATCCTCTCCCTTCAAGAGCCACATATACTTTCCTTTGCCCACCTACAAAGTCTTCTATTACTATTATTCCTGACCTGTTCTCTTGATATGCTCTAGGTCCTTATAGTGAATTTAATTTTCTTCTTGTCCCCTTTTCCTTAGTCAAATTATTCATCGAAACCCTCATCATTCTAACTCTTACATACCTCTTATTTTCCTCCTCTTTTTACCTACCCACTTATCCTTTTCAATAGCACAAGACAGATCACCATTGTCAGTCTGGTTCCATCAGCAACCCTGCATCAACACATAGAAGCTAGTACTGATGTCCATTTCATTTCACACATTATAAATATAAGGTGTGGTTTATTTTAAAGTAACCACCAGGTGTAAACAAGAGTTAAAAGACATTAGTGGTGGTGTGGGGGAATGGGATGGTTTAGTGCAATGGTTCTCAACCTGTGAGTTGTGACCTTGGCAAACTCTATCTCCAAAATATTTCATTATGATTAATAACAGTGGTAAAATTACAGTTATAAAGTAGCAACAAAAATAATTTTATGGTTGGGGGTTAAGAATCACTGGTTTAGTGGGTAAAAGACCTTGCCACTCAAGCTGGGTACAGTGGCACACACTTTTATAATCCTAGCACTCAGGGAGGCAGAGGCAGGTGGAGGAGTTCCAGGCTAGCCAGGGCTATTACGCAGAAAAACCCTGTCTTGAAAAACAAAAACAAAAGGAAACAAAGAACTTGCCAAACTAGATGACCTGACTTCTATTCAAGGAACTCGCATAAAAAGCCAAATATAATGGCATGTGCCTGTAATCCCAGCACTGTACTATAAAATGGGAAGCAGAGGCAGGACAACAGGTTGAAACCTTCTGAGCCAGCTAGCATGAAATAATCAACACAAGAGAAACAAGACAGGCAAAGAAGCATGAATTGATTGTTTTCGATTAAAAAGGGTATGTTTTAAACCACTCATTTCATGTATAAGGGTATTTTGTCTGCATGTATCCCTGTGCACCATGTGTGTGCTTGGTGTCAACAGAAGCCAGAAGAGTATGTCATATGCCCTGGAACTGAAGTTACAGGAATTGTGAGCTGCCATGTTGATGCTGGGAATCAAACACAGATCTTTTAGAAGAGTGCTCTTTACCACTGACACATATAACTGACCTTTTTCTTTTTGTCTTAAAGAACACTCTTGAAAATTGTCTCTGATCTTTACATGCGTACCATGGTGCACGTGTGCACACACAATAAATGCAGATTTTTCAAAAGACCATTTAAAAATGGATTGCTTTGGGCTCCAAGTTCTAATGACTTAAGAGGCATGCATTAACAAAAATCATTAGAGCACAGGAGAAGCTGGTCTCTTTTTTAAAAAAAATGTCTCACACAAAGTATAAGAAAATACTATGAAATCTGAAAAGTAATAAAGGGGAGGGAACTACAAAATATCAGAGAACAAAAGAATAGTTTAAGTGAAGTTCTGAACATTGAGGAAAGGAAGCATGGCAAAGAGGTGGATGTTACTACAATTTTAAGATTCTAGTAGAATATGAACATATTTTAAAACGAAAATTATGGAAATCCTTTCTCTTAGATCAAAATTTTTACATAAAATGTTTTGTTCCCCCCACTTAACCAAGGTATAATTTAAGTGCATTCAAGTGAATCCATTTTCATGAGTTTCACTTGTGTTGTCAAGTGTGTAAAACCTTACACCCAATACTATAATCACGACATAATGTTTTGATCATCCCTCCCTCAGACAATTCCCAACTATAGCCCTAAGTAACCACTAACCAATTGCTTCTAATTAACGACCCATCTCTTCTAGTGTTTCACATAGAGGAAATCACAAAAGCAGTCTTTTAAAAATTAAATACTGTGTATGAGATAGCTCTACAGATATAATTAGCTCATTAATTTTTATTGGCATTGTCCAGCTTTGAGCTATAAACATTCTGTCAAATCTTTTGTTCCTAGTCTCTCCACCCTCAGCAACAGCTAGGAATGGAACTGGCAGGTCATGAGATCTATGAAGCTGTTTATCCCTTTATATAATCTACTCTAAGCCTCACATTCATGTAAATTCCAGTTGCTTTACAAATTTAACATTACCACTTCTTTCTCAAAAAGCCATGATACAGATACTTGGATCTAGATAGATCTATACATTAATATAGCTACCATTCACTCAACTTAGAAAGTTTTACAATTGACATCTACTGATATCAAAAGGAAGCCAACAACACAAAATGCATTTGGCCAAGTAGATGTTAAAACATACTACAAAACTGTTAAATCCTAACAAGTTAACCACCAAGTCATTTCGTGGGAGAAATAGTGGTCATGACCTATCTAATCTGCCTCTTTAAAGAGGTTTCTTACTCCAGTAGATAACAGTTAATATAGAGGCTCACAACTAGTCAAAGTACAGAGAATAAATGGCCATGGAATGTTTAATTCCAAATTGGGTTATCTGTATTATCTACCCTTCTCTGTACCTAGAGAAACCATGTCTCGAAAAACCAAACAACAACAAAGACACAGCAGATTCTAGCTTTGCTTTTTAAATAAGTTTGTTTACTCCTAAAAATTTATAGTATAGCACAGGCAAGCAATGAATTTCCAAAGATTTATTGGAAAAGAACATGTTTACTTTTTAAATTAATGGGCAAAGTCCAAGATCATCTAAAATATCAAAACCTATTAGATGTTGTTATGGGTTTGTTGTTGTTGTTTTAAGTTTGACCCAATCTAGAATCATCTGGGAAATGAGTCTCAACGAAAGAATGTTTAAAGCAAGTTGGGAATGGGGATGGGGGTGGAAGTGAGGCTTAAGAGAGGATTATCTTAAGAGAGGTAGAAAGACCTAGCCACTGTGAGTGGCAAGAGTTCTTATAGAACCAAGGCCACCAGCCCTGGGATGGTACCACTCACAGCAGGTTGAACCCCATCAATCACTAATTAAAAAAATGCCCTAGATTGCAGACTGGTACGACCATTCTGGAAATCAGTCTGGAGGTTCCTCAGAAAATTGGACATTGAACTACCTGAGGACCCAGCTATACCTCTCTTGGGCATATACCCAAAAGATGCCCCAACATATAGCAAAGACACATGCTCCACTATGTTCCTAGCAGCATTATTTATACTAGCTAGAAGCTGGAAAGAACCCAGATGCCCTTCAACAGAGGAATGGATACAGAAAATGTGGTACATCTACACAATGGAATACTACTCAGCTATCAAAAACAATGACTTTATGAAATTCATAGGCAAATGGATGGAACTGGAAAATATCATCCTGAGTGAGGTAACCCAATCACAGAAAACACACATGGTATGCACTCATTGATAAGTGGCTATTAGCCCAAATGTTTGTATTACCCTAGACGCATACAACACATGAAACTCAAGAAGGATGACCAAAATGTGGATGCTTCACTCCTTCTTTAAAAGGGGAACAAGAATAACCTTGGCAGGGAATAGGGAGGCAAAGTATAGAACAGAGGCAGAAGGAACACCCATTCAGAGCCTGCCCCACATGTGGCCCATACATATACAGCCACCAAACTAGATAAGATGAATGAAGCAAAGAAGTGCAGGCCGACAGGAACCAGATGTAGATCTCTCCTGAGAGACACAGCCAGAATACAGTAAATACATAGGCGAATGCCAGCAGCAATCCACTGAACTGAGATCGGGACCCCCGTTGAAGGAATCAGAGAAAGGACTGGAAGAGCTTAAAGGGGCTTGAGACCCCATATGAACAACAATGCCAACCAACCAGAGCTTGTAGGGACTAAGCCACTACCCAAAGACTATACATGGACTGACCCTGGACTCCAACTGCATAGGTAGCAATGAATAGCCTAGTAAGAGCACCAGTGGAAGGGGAAGCCCTTGGCCCTGCCAAGACTGAACCCCCAGTGAACGTGATTGTTGGGGGTAGGGCGGTAATGGAGGGAGGATAGGGAGGGGAACACCCATATAGAAGGGGAGGGGGAGAGGTTAGGGGGATGTTGGCCCGGAAACCAGGAAGGGGAATAACAATCGAAATGTAAATAAGAAATACTCAAGTTAATAAAGATTAAAAAAAAAAAAAGAAGAACTTCATGTCTCTCAAGAAAGATATTGAAGAAGATCTCAGAAAATGAAAAGACCTCCCATGCTCATGGATTGGCAGAATTAATATAGTAAAAATGGCCATTTTGCCAAAAGCAATCTACAGATTCAATGCAATCCCCATCAAAATTCTAACTCAATTCTTTATAGAATTAGAAAAAGCAATTTGCAAATACATTTGGAATAACAAAAAACCCAGGATAGTGAAAACTATACACAACAATAAAAGAACTTCTGGGGGAATCACTATCCCTGACTTTAAGCAATATTACAGAGCAATAGTGACAAAAACTGTATGGCAGGTAGATCAGTGGGATAGAATTGAAGACCCAGAAATGAACCCACACACCTATGGACACTTGATCCTTGATAAAGTAGCTAAAACCATGCAATGGAAAAAAAAAAAAAAAAGATAGCACTTTCAACAAATGGTGCTGGTTCAACTGGAGGTCAGCATGTGGAAGAATGCAAATCGATCCATTTTTATTGCCCTATACAAAGCTTAAATCCAAGTGGATCAAGGACCTCCACCTCAAACCAGATACACTCAAACTAACAGAAGAAAAAGTGAGGAAGAATCTCGAACACATGGGCACTGGGGAAAATTTCCTGAGCAAAACACCAATGGCTTATGCTCTAAGATCAAGAATCAACAAATGGTACCTCATAAAATACAAAGCTTCTGTAAGGCAAAGGACCCTGTCATTAGAACAAAACGGCAACCAACAGATTGGGAAAAGATCTTTACCAATCCTATATCCAATAGAGGGCTAATATCCAAAATATACAAAGAACTCAATTAAGTTAGACTCCAGAGAGCCAAATAACCCTATTAAGAAATGGAGTACAGAGCTAAACAAAGAATTCTCAGCTGAGGAGTATCGAATGGCTGAGAAGTACCTAAAGAAATGCTTAACATCTTTAGTCTTCAGGGAAATACAAATCATAACAACCCTGAGATGCTGGGGAGGATGTGGATAAAGAGGAACACTCCTCCATTGTTGGTGGGATTGCAGACTGGTACAACCACTCTGGAAATCAGTCTGGAGGTTCCTCAGACATTCTTCTACCTAAGAACCCAGCTATACCTCTCCTGGGCATAAACCCAAAAGATGCTCCAACATATAACAAAGACATGTGCTCCACTATGTTCATAGCAGCCTTATTTATAATAGCCAGAAGCTGGAAAGAACCCAGATGCCCTTCAATAGAAGAATGGATACACAAAATGTGGTACATCTATACAATGGAGTACTACTCAGCTATCAAAAACAATGGCTTCATGAAATTCATAGGCAAATGGATTGTACTAAAAAATATCATCCTGAGTGATGTAACCTAATCACAGAAAAACACACATGATATGCACTAATTAGTGGATATTAGCTCCAAAGCTCAAATTACCCAAGATATAATCCACAGATCACATGAAGCTCAAGAAGGATGACGAAAATGCGGATACTTCATTCCTTTTTTTTGTTTTATTAAATATTAAATACTGACCAACAGTTGGGCTTTGATCAGAACCACTCCCTGGAATTTCCTAGCTGAGTGACCACTTCACTCCTTCTTAAAAGGGGGAACAAAAATATTCATAGGAGGGGATTTGAAGGCAAAGTCTGGAGGAGAGACTGAAGGAATAGTCATTCAGAGCCTGCCCCACATGTGCCCCATTTATATTCAGCCACCAAGACTAGATACGATCGATGAAGCTAAGGGCATGTTGACATGAACCGTATACAGATGTCTCCTGAGAGACACAGCCAGAGCATGTCAAATACAGAGGAGAATGCTAGCAGCAAACCACTGAACTGAGAACAGGACCCCTGTTGGAGGAATTAGAGAAAGGATTGAAAGAGCTGAAGGGGCTTGCAACCTCATAAATGCCAACAACAATGCCAACTAACCAGAGCTCCCAGGGACTAAACCCCTACCCAAAGACTATACATGGACTGACCCATGGCTCCAGCTGCAAATGTAGCAGAGGATGGCCTTGTTGGGGCACCAATGGAAGGAGAAGCCCTTGGTCCTGCCAAGGTTGGACCCTCAGTGTAGGGTAATGTGGGGGGGGGTGGAATGGATGGGGAGGGGAACACCCTTATAGAAGAAGGGGAGGGGGAAGGGATAGGGAGCTTATGTCCGGGAAACCAGGAAAGGAAATAAAATCTAAAATGTAAATTAAAAAAATCTAATAAAAAAATAAGTTACAAGCTAGTCAGGGAAGGAGCCAAAACTTATGGCCTAAGCATTTATTAATAAACAATTAAATCTCAGAGTAGCTATACTCAGAACAAAGAGGCCAAGGGGAAAAGCTCATTGCTATGGGGTGTCTTTATTGTAGCTTGGCCTACTATCTGTTTCCACAGCATGTACCCAATGAATGTTGGTATAAAGTACATAGATAAGAAATAACTTTGGGTTTAGATCTACAGTCCAGTTCTGGTTTGGCCATTTATTATGATCTTTATTTAATTTTTTCTAAACCCAACTTCTTCCCCACTCCCAACCCTGACTGAGTATGAACCTGAAAGAATAGTACCTATCTTGAAGTTGTAAGAACTATTATTATATGCAAAAAACCAAAACACCCCTCTAACAAAACAAACAACACCCCTCCACATAACCAAAATCCATGGGCTCTCAAGTCTCTAATAAAAAGGGTGAATTGTGTACATGTAACCTATATACTTTCTCACATATAACTTTATTTTTTAAATTATCTTTACCTCTCTTAGCTAGTAATATGCAAGTGCTATATAATTAATTTTAAACTATATTGTTTAGATAATAATGACAAGAAAAGTGTTCATGCTCAGTACAGATGGAGCTTATTTCAACACTCTCCCACCCTGTGGTACTAGAGGTTGGACCCAGAGTCTTAGGTAATGTTAGCAATATATCGAGCTATATCCCTAAGCCCTATATGATATATTGTTGGCTATATATGAGGTTGTAGAGCACATAGAAAGCAACACAAAGCTATTGTTGAAGTCCAGGCACTATGTTTTGAATAAAATAAGGTGAACTCTGTATTAAGCAATACAACCACCCCCCCTTCTCTCTTTTTTTTTTTTTTCTTTTTGGTTTTTTAGCGACAAGGGCTTCTCTGTATAACAGTCCTGGATGTTCTGGTACTCACTTTGTAGACCAGGTTGGCCTCAAACTCACAGACATCCACTTCTTCCTCTAGAGTGCTGAGATTAAAGGTGTATACAATGACACTAGGCAATTTGGATGCTTTCATTTATTAATTTAACTCTAAAAGTAAAGCAATGAGTATTCGTCAACAGGATTATAACTTTTCTTACTAGGTCATAGAAGAAAATAAGCCAATAAAAGACATGGTGTCTCTTCACCTTCCTCCTTTGAAATTTGGAATACTAGTACTGACAGGAAGCCGCCCTCTACAGAGCAATAACCAAAACCACTAGGGTTTAATGATGGGAGATTTGAGGGGTGGGAGTGATTTCCTTCTCTGCCATACTATCAAATACTGAAGCATTTTTTTCTTCTTCTCTTTTTGTCCCACACTGGAGAGGAGATACAAGACGAGTGCTAAGTTTGAGCAATGCATGCAAAGAACTAAGCAAAGTTGGAACAGGATTTTTGTCTCTTGTTATGGTTAGCCCAGAAAGTGTTCTGTAACATTTATTACTAGAAATGTCATTATTAAAATAATATGGTCATTCATTCTCTTAATAAAATTACTTGACTCAGTGAATACTCAGGCATTTCAGAAGTTCTACAAAAATTGAGTTGATGGATGCATATATGACTAGCATAGGCAAAACAAGGCGACCCACTGCTTTCTTGAGTGTCCTTTATATGGTCTTTGCTGTCTTTTTTTTTTTCATTTTTGTACATTTTATTGATTTTGCTGTTTAAATGTCCCTACTGGAATCGAGGAAGGATCATGCCTAAGTGGAAGAAGAGGCTAGGGAAATAACTCGGTAAACTATTTGCTGCCTAAACATGAAAATCTGAGTTCTGATCTCCATCATCCATATAAAAACTAGAGTGGCAGAACATGCTTGCAATCTCAGAGCTGGGAAATACTGTATGACACTATTCCTGGAAAGATGAGAACAAATATCTACTCACCCCAGATAGGCAACCAATGACAGACCAAGTTCAGATACTACCAAAGTTCAACTTGATGAACTAACGAGTTTTACTGGGTTTACTTATAGGAATATGGGTGAGGGCTTACTTGTATTAAGATCATAAATGACTTAAAGACAACCAAATCACCAAAAGCCCATACAAGCATGAAAGCTGGAAACCAGGAGCACATTGCACAGCCTATAGGAGAGTGTCCTCTCCTGGTAGCCCATTGGCCTGAGCCTTTTATAAACAGCTGTGTTGATCTATGCTTCTTTCAGGCAGCTGTTCTGGTCTGAGTCTCCAGACAGTCCAGCTGCTCTGAGATCTTTCAGGTATTGGATTATCTTGAGAATAATTCTCAGTCTTTACTGCTTATACAGGGGAATCTGGTCAGTTTTAGGACTTCCAAAAGCTATTTTGATTTATTTCATATCTAAGGAGCTTGCATGTAGACTGCAGTGTTTCCCCTTCTCTTAGAATATCCTGTTGTTCCATTTTCCTTTTTACATCACATCCTGTATCTTAAGGTTCCCTCCAAAATGGGAGGTTTTAATCTCAGGAAACTGCTGTACAATATGGAACAAGAGACAGGAGGATCCTTAGAACTTGCTGACCAGTCTAGTCAATCACTGAATTGTAAAAGAGACCCTGTCTAAAAAGTGAACTGAAGGAGCTGAAGGGGTTTGTAACCACATAGGAAGAACAACAATATCAACCAACCAGATACCCCAGAGTACACAATGGAGCGACCCACGGCTCTAGCCACATATGTAGCAGAGGATGGCCTTGTAGGGCATCAATGGGAGGAGAGGCCCTTGGTCCTGTAAAGACTCGATGCCTCAGTGTAGGGGAATGCCAGGGCAGGAAAGGGAAGGGAGTGGATGGGTGAGCACCCTCATAGAAGCAGGAGAGGGGGAGATGGTATGGAGATTTCTGGAGGGGAAACTGGGAAAGGGGATAACATTTGAAATAAAGAAATAAATAAAGAAAATATCCAATAAAATACACACACACACACACACACACACACACACACACACACACACAAATGTAAAAGTTTAAGCTGTGTCTTATAGAGAAAACAGAAGCGTTAAAAAGCTGCACTTAGGCATGAATTAAAATGTTATTTGAGTTCGATGATGTTACCAAATCAATAATATAATTTAAGATATCTTTAAACTGAAACACAAATAACAGTTACAGTTTATTTACTAAAGCTCCTATGATCCTAACTCTGGGCTTCTCCTAAGGAAGAAGCTGATAACTTATATTAATAGTGATTTTATAGAACATAACCAGAAATAATTATTTTGTGCTCTAGTTAAAGTTCTGCTGCTGTGATAAACACTCTGACCAAAAGCAACTTAAGGGATGAAAGGGCACATTTCAGCTCATAGGTCATTCACTGTTCACTACTGGAAAGTGAGGGCAGGAACTCAAACAAGAACCTGAAGCGGAAACCACTGAGGAACGCTGCTTCTTGGCTGGCTCATTCACTTACTGGCTCCTGGTTAGTTAGCTTTCATATACAGTCCAGGACACTTGCCAAAGGAATGGTGACACCCACAGTAGACTAGGCCCTCACACATCACCCAAATCAAGACAATACCTAACGTACATGGTTACAAGTTAATCTGATCTGTGCAATAGTTCAATGGACGGAGGCTCTCTTTTGGAGACACCATATGCTGTTAACAAGTTAACAGTGAAAACTAACTGGGACATTTTGTATATATAATTTATTTTGATAGAAAATATTGTTATAAGTAGGTTAAATGTCTTCTTTTGCTTGATGCTGAGGAATGAATCTGTAGCCTCACATGATAAGCATACAATGTTACCACCAAGTTATACCCCTAGCTCCAAATGTTTGTTTTTTCTTTTTTCTTTTTCTTTTTTTTTTCGGTGCTGGGGACCAAACCCAGGGTCCTGCGCTTGCTAGGCAAGCGCTCTACCACCGAGCTAAATCCCTAACCCCCCAAATGTTTTTTTAAAGTGTGATATATATCAATTTTCCTTCTAATAAACATTTATGTAAAGGAAAAATCTAAATGTTATTGTTTTAATTTATTTTTGCAGAACTAGGAATCAAATCTGAAAATCAGCATAACAAATGAAATCACTTCACAGGTAAAGACACTTGACAACAAATCTAATGACTAAGTTTGTTTGATTCCCTGGGATCCATGTGTCCATGTAGTAGAAAGAAAGAACCAACTTCTGAAAGCTGTCCTCTCATTACCACACATATTTATCTGGGTATATGTGAACACACACACACACACACACACACACACACACACACACACACACACACACACACAGGAGAGAGGGAAGAGATTATTTTATAAAAGCCAGAAATTAAGCACCTACATTTATAGAATACAAACTTTCATGGAATAGGAACGGAAGAATCCTTCCATAATATTATCTCTTCATCTAAAGCTCAAAGCAATTTGGAATCACTACTTAGTGATAAATATTAGAAATGCTTTCATTAAAACTTATAATAATTCTTTAACACAATATGAAAATAATAACAAAGCTACTTAGCGACTGTGCTAGTTAATATTTTGTTAATTTAACAAAAATTAAAGTCATCTGGGAAAAAGGAACCTTGAGGGGTTGCCTCTATCAGATTGGCCTGAAGGCAAGCCTGGGATGTATTTCCTTAATTAATGATTGATGTGGGAGGGCCCAGTCCACAATGGACAGTGACACCTCTAGATAGGTGGTTCTGGACTATACATGAAAGCAAGCTGTGGGAGCCATGGAAAGCAAGCCAGTAAGCAGACATGGCTTTTGCTTCAGTTCCTGCCTCCGGCTTCCTACTCTGACTTCCCTCAGTGATAGATTGTGATATACATTTAAGTTGAAATAAACCCTTTCCTCCCCAAGTTGTTATTGGTTATGGTGCTTTCTCACAGTAATAGAAAGCAAACTAGGACAACAAAGAACAAAATAAAACAAGCTGGAAATGAATCTAGACTGTAGTTATTCTTTCTGCATAATCTAAGTAAACAGCAAAAGCTAAGGGAATTAACTGAAAAACAAGAGTAGAGGCAGTTGGATCTCTGTGAGTTCAAGGCCAGCATCATTGAAAGTTTCATGCTAGCCAAAACTACATAAAAAGATCCCATCTCAAAAACAAGCAAAAAGACAAAAATCAACCAACCAACTGAACAAACAAACAAACAAACAAAATGTACAAGAGCTTTCGACTGAGGAGACATTTAAAGTAACTTTAGAAGGCCAGATGAAGTGGTACACACCTGTAATCCCAACAACTGGGAAGACTGAGGCAAGGGGATCACTTAGGTCTATGACTGGGCAACACAGCTAGATCATAAAAAACAAGCAAACAAAGAACAAAAACAAAACAAAACCCAAAAGACCTCCAAAATAAAACAAATAAAAAACTCAAAAAATAACTTAAAAGTATCTTTGCTCATATATATTAGCAAAAATAACAAGTGTTTACGTTCACAGCTATTATAAATAAATATGCTTATGTATTTCAGTTCAGTTTAAACACATACCTGGAAAGACATAAAAATAATTTTAAGTCTATCAACACCTCTGGCTTTAGCATTTTTAAAAGATAAAGCAATGTCTGTCATTTCATTAAGAGATAATTACAGAAAAGAGAAAATAAGCCTGGTGGTGTTGCATACCTTTAATCCCAGCACTCGGGAGGCAGAGGGCAAAGGGCAGAGGCAGAGACAGAGGGCAGCAAGCAGCAAGCATTGGATCTCTGAGTTCAAGGCTAGACCAGTCTGCAGAATGAGTTCCAGCACAACCAAGGCTACACAGAGAAACTGGTCTCGAAAAACAAAGCAAAACAAAAAGAAAACAATGGTTTAGTGAGTAAAAGTGCTTGCCGCCATGTCTGACCACCAGAATTCAATTGTTAGGATTCACACAGTGGGAAGAGAATCAACCTCCAAAAGTCTTCCGACCTCCACAAGCAACTATGGCACATGTGCTCCCCTCCATAAGTAAGTGTAAAAACAAATTTTTTTAAAGGTAGAAAAGAAATTACTGAAGACACAGGTCGTTTATGACATAAGAATGTGCCATTAACATATGATTTTTGTGCATCATATACTCAACCACAGACATAGAGGTTCACACCACAGCTGACAGCCAGTTGTAAAAAGCTACTTTATAATCAACCACCCAACTGCCTATATCTGTTTAAAAAATAGCCTAAAGTACTATCAGGAACCAAAGACAATGATCAGTGTCTATATTCATTAAAATTCACTTTTTAAGGTCATTTAACTTTTTTGTGTCTGTTTTCATGACTTCTCTACTACCAGTGGTGTCCTGGGAATATTAAAATAGTGTCTTTCAAAACTTAAGAGATGGAATTCTTCTGGAACTAAAGATCTGATATCATTTAAAGCTAGATACCCTCTTTTCCTTTTTAAAGCTTTTTTCATTTTTTATTAAGTATTACATCACATATTAAACACTATAAAATACACTACATCATACCTATTCTATTTCATCAAAGCCCACTAACATGATGTCTGACAATTCTTTTTCCTCTGCCTTAATGAACGGATAGATGTACACAGTGGTCACTTTTGATGAGCAAGCAGGTCAGGAAATATCTTAAACCACATGCTTTGGCCTTGTTTGGCTTTGAAACAGTCCTTGCTGGCCTGGAACACTCTACATATACCAGAATGGCACCAAATGCAAGAGATCTGCCTGACTCTATCTCCCAGTGCTGGGATGGTTAATCCCAGCATCTACATAGATAAATAAACCAAAACTCCATCCTCAGGCTCTACAAAGGTCACTCTGGCTTAGGTTCTTCTGTTACCTTTTTAGTTTGTTCCAGCTTTTCTAACTTAAAGAGTAACTTCTTGTTACAGAAGGTAAAAGACAAAAAGTTAAAACAGTGTCTTGCTATTTATTAGTATTATTTCATGTTCCTACAACATTCGAAAAGTCTTATTTGTTCTCTGGTAATATCCTAAGAGGTTCAAAGCCCCCTCCTCTACTATTATTAGAACAGCAACAAAACTACCACCTAACTCCAATAGAAGTGACTAAGAAATTTCTGAGACAATGAAGAGGGTGAGGAATTCCACTATAATTTCCACCAGCTGCTAACCCCATCAAATTTGTTGACATCGTTATTTAAGCTCTTTTTTCAATATTAGAAGGACTGTGTGGATAGAATATAATACTAGGTTTAGTCTGAACTCTCCTTTACCACCATAACCAGAATGTTTCATAAATTTTTCCTATGAAAAGTTGGGTGAGGCAGGAGAAGATGGTTCAGTGGTTGAAAGAACTTGCTGCTCTTGTGAGAGGACCAAGCATGTATAGTGGTTCAAAACTGTAACTCCAATTCCAGAGAATCTGATGTCCTCTTTTGATGTCCAAGGGTGCATGCACTCACAAAGGGGCACGTACATACACTGAAGTATATGCATAAGATAAAACTTAAATATAAACAAATTAAATGCTGCCCATTAGAATCTTAAGCTATACATTTACTAGATTTTAATGTTTCCTAAACTCAGGGTACTTCTTAAAATCCAAAACTGCTTTCCCTAGTGCTTTTAATATAAAACCCAGGATGACACAGCCCTTACCACCAAAGATTTTGTCAAGAATCTGCAGATGGCTAGCATTTTTCCTTCTTAGTGGTCCTAAATTAAGTTCAAAGATCAAATGCCAAATTAAATTTAACAGACCCTCTAGCTTAGAAAACAAACTTTCAGAAAGTGCTGAGATATGTGAAGTCTCATAACTAGCTTTCCTCTATAGCAATATTTAAGAAAATATCACTTAGACACCTTTAGACACCTTTTGATAAATATGCTAAACAAGCTTTTTTTTTTTTTCTGGAGCTGGGGAGTGAACCCAGGGCCTTGCGCTTGCCTAGCAAGCGCTCTACCACTGAGCTAAATCCCCAACCCCTAAATAAGCTTTTATAACCAAATAATATGTTTCTATACGTATATCTGAATGAACGAGGATATATTCCGAGGTATGACTGAGGAGAAAGTTTGCTGTAGCTTTGATGGGGAGGGACAGCCAGGCAGAGGCACCTAGAAGGGTCTAGGCTGAATGCAGCCAGCAGACCTGAAAGGGGCCGTTAGAGAGTCAGAGGGACGGGGGAGGGAACCAAGAGAGGAAGAGAAGGGGAACGGCAAGCAGACCAAGAGGGAAGTCATGGACCAACCACCCAAGAGCTAGCCAGGGGACCAGGCGGGTATATAACTAAAATGGCTGAGGAATCTGAAGATGGGGGAAGAGAAGTGGAGTCCTCTGGGAAAGAGAGGTTTAGGGTAGGGGGCAGTGTGAGAAGTGCTGGGAGGAGCCACAGGTACTGAGAGAGACATGTCCTAGGTTTCTGTGATCTGACACTATCAAACTTGTTTAGTTACTGGGTCATTTCTGTGGCAGAGATATCTATCTATCTACCAAAAATTAATTCTTTCCTCCTATGTGTGAAGTTGTTATGAGAAGCCGGGGTGCCTGACAGAGACCATTTTTCCCAGCTCTGTTGTGGTTTGCCCTGGAGTTATCTGTATTTTGATGCTTATTTCTGCTTCTGCAAGGATGGCTGCCTAGTCATGTACTCAGGACTCAGGTGACTTCATCAGAACCTTCTCCCCATTTAATTTGTAAAATACCGGTGAGGGGCAGGTACAGGATAGAATGAGGCCTGTCATTGGATGAGAAGGAAAGATGGGCAGGAGAAAAGTTTGAGGGAAGAGGAGGAGACGGCAGAGTAGCCACATGACAACATGGAGGCTGACATTAAGATTCCACGCTGTACCTTTACAGGTTGTTATGAATGTTCTTGAGGGATGGATGTGTACAGGACTGTGTATGTTTAGGTGGGCAATTATATCTTATCAATTGGATCAGAGGTTATTGTGTTGTGTGTTCTCTCATGTAGCGATTTAAGTGTAAGAAAGTGTGTGGCGGCTAGAGACACTGGGCAGCCGCAGAATTGGGATGTGTGCTTCTGGCAAGACATATCTACCAGACATCTTGGGGCACGGTGGTGACGGACCTAGTGGGAGATACAAGACAGCATTTTATTTTTTATATTTTTACAACAACACAGCTCTCCTTATAGCCATCTGGTAAATCCATATGACTGGTTTACATTAATGTAATATAACAGGAACTGATAGATACTATAGTTTTTAAGAAGCACAGTCCCTAGACATAAACCGAATGCTCTCATTGAAAATGGTAATTGTGCCTAGGGATAATTTAGTACTACTCTTTAACATTTACCTCTCCTTGACAGTTCAAAGATTAGTCAAGTTAAATGCTTATTTGAATGTACTTGAAAAAACTACTATCACTGAATTACATTAGATCTGCCACACCAAAAATTCGAGTATAAACAAAAATCTGTAATTGCTGCATGAGTTTAGTGAGATATTTGTTGATGGGTCTGTGATAAGTAGACACTGCCAGCTGCACACCTTAGATTCAAAAACACTTCACAAGGGTCACTGTCTTAGATTCATGGAAATCTTTAGGATTAAAACAAAACTCCCCACCCCAGGCAGCTGACATTCTAGTCTAGAGCTGACACAATAACAGAGTAAAACCTGTCAATTTTCATGTGAAAACTTACTAAACATGTTGACTTACTGA
Organism: Rattus rattus; assembly: GCF_011064425.1. Taxonomy (NCBI): domain Eukaryota; kingdom Metazoa; phylum Chordata; class Mammalia; order Rodentia; family Muridae; genus Rattus; species Rattus rattus. The sequence goes on from NC_046157.1 coordinate 182,547,725, forward strand.
ATTTATCTATAAAGGACTTGTACTGTATACAATCTCTATGGCATAATGCTACAAAGTCAAGCTGGTGTTCCCATTAGAAAACAATGTTCTAGCTTCTGAGGGAGGACAAACTGTACAGTCAATTTGAGGCATAAAAGGGAGCCAAAGAAGACATCTAAGGTAGTGAAGGAAACGTCAACATAAAAATACATGGCCAAACTAGTAAACAAAAATTCCACTTAAGAGTTTAGATGGAAACTTTTTTTTCAGACAGTGAAGAATTTGTATAGCAATATGGTTTACAGGAACAAACCATATGGAAGACAGTAAGAATTAAAATGATGAACCAGCATGAAAGAACCCCACTGTTTCTTCCAAATGTAGCTTGATTACTTGGTAAATTTCTAACAGGAAATCACCATTCGAAAACTGGGTAAACTAGAAAGCACCTTTGTGCAGCATCATCTAAACTGTGGCAGAGATGAGGCCTGTATAATTTGTTGCTACTAATTCATTTAAGAATACATAATACAACTTAGATACCAAAGCAATATTTCATATTAGCAATATGAATCAGGCTGGATTTGTGTTCATACAAATATGTATACACAATTACACAGGATGGGGAGCTTGATCATAAACAGACAGATTATATACAGAGTATATGGGTCTAAAACTATGGAAGGCAGGATGAGTAAATAAATCATTTTTTGTGTGATTGTTAAATTTAGACAGGAAAAAATACTGAGAAAACATTCTAATAACTGTCTCTGTTAATCTGAGCTAGGCATTTGTAAAGAATCCTTGTATCATTCCACATGATAAACACACAAACAATAGCATCTACAGCAAAAAGCTTCTTCCATTAAAAAGGAAAGTATAAGTAAGAGTTGGATGGTGGTTGATGTCTCTAACTCTACCTCAAGGAAACAGAAAGCAAAGGCCAGAAAACTAAAAATCTGAGACCGGCTTGAGTTACAGAGACAGTTCAAGGCCAGTTTGGTTACATTGTAAAATGGTGCATACAAACAAACAACAACAAAAATTGTAAGTGAATACTTTCCTTTGCTCCCAATTCAAATATATGATTAAAAATAGACAGAAAAGGAAAAGGCCCTCCTTTTCTACTTCATCTGTTTCTTATTGCCAGGGAATAAAGGTTTTGATTCAAATCAGTTTATGCTAAATCACAAGTATGCTTCTTTTGTGAGGCTATCCTCAGTTGCTCCAGCTATGTCCTCCATGATTTTTCTGCATATGTGGAAACACATTAAAAACATTCATATTTAATATGGTAATCCCTGTTAAGTATTAGTATCCTAATAAACCTGTCACAGAAAATGCTTTTTTATTACTCACTGTCCAAGACTAGGAATGGGTAGAAAACAGAAAAGGACAAAATAAAGAGGAAAATTATAAACTCTATATCACATCAGTCATTGTTTTCCAAAGCCCCCGTCATCTTATTTTTTGAAGTGTCACTCTTTCCTGTAGGGTTAGAGTAGGAGGAAAGTATCAAAAACTTTACTGAGCATGTGGGAGAGACTTGGGAAACTTCTTTACTCAAGGTTCACTAGGAGTTTAAGTGATTCCTATGATTCCTAACAAGTGAAGGGGCTGCAAAGGTAGGAAGGGGGTGGCAGATTAGACAATAGGTTCATCTGCCTCATGCTTAATCTACTTACAGTTTTAGTTTTTCTTAGGGAATCTATTTTGAAGACATTAAAAGGTAAAAACTTCTGATACCCATGGTTGTTGTATTTAAAATATTTACTTTATGTTTAAAAAAATACCCTTAACATTTGTTTACCTGTTGTCAATTAAAAATCAAAAAAACAAGAAACAAACAAAAATACTATATCTGGGCCAGTAAGACTGTTCAGGGGGTAAAGATGCTTCTGTAAACCTGGTGACCTGAGTCCATCCTAGGTGACCTGGGAGAGCGGTGGAAGGAGAGAACCTCCGCAAGTTGTCCTCTGACCTCCTGACACATGCTGCGGCAGGGATATCATTGAATTCACATACGCACAGTAACCAAAATCTTTTTAAAAAGTAAATCTGGATTTTATTGACAGCTATTTTCCTGTTAACAGGGTGGCAAAGTCCTCATCCAAATGGACATGACTATGTGATAACTGATTATCACAGCTAACTACTTCAAAGAAAAGGTAAGAAATCAATTTCCTAATACTGTCACACAAATATGAAGCTTTGAAAAGCTTTGTACTTAACTGTGTCTATATAAGTGCTATATATGCACCCTGACTATACTAGTTATGTTTCTGAAATGAATAGACAACATTAAATCCAGGTTTTTGACTAAACAGTTCAATCGATTTGCTTGAGGCTAAATCTATCTGGTATAAAGGGACTTATTGAAAGGTTGAGAAGTATTACACACTTAACAGCATCAAAAATCTAAAAATACTGTAGTGGATTACCACACTAACACTGTCTACCAATTTATATAATTTACAACAGCCACACAATCATAGCCAATTTTACGAACTGTGAATCCCTAGAAAGCTTCAGTAAGGTTGCAGCATTTTTCTAATCCAAATTAGCATAGTTTTGTCACACCATAGGCTAAGTGTCCATTTAATGGATGGAATAACATTGTATTTGGTTAAGAAAATTCACTGCAAAGTCCATAGCTCATATTTTATGTACCACAGACTACCACATTTTAATAAATTTTGTCAAAAATTACAAAACCTCAACAGTAGCAAAAATAATATTTTACACATTTATACAATGCTAAATGTTATTGGAAACAATCTGGTTCAACAGTCTCTTACCTAAGAAGTTTACTAAATTGACAAAACTATGGACCTGGTTATTCCCAAGTGGAATCAGATACACCAAATAAAAAAATATTACGTTTACAAAAGGTCACCATTTTTTACTTCTTTCCTCATTATACCACATTTCCTTCTCTGTTCCTTTCCAAATCTCTGAATGCCATTACTTTAAGGTGTCCTTATCTGTAAAAGACTAATCATGAGAGAACAAAGGTTAGATTTCAATAAATATGCCTCAGAACTCATATTAACTTATATATGTAAGCCATCAACTCCACCTCACTCTAACTGCTCCTGAATGCTAAGAAACTGAAATTTATTTAAAAGAGAGAGAGAGAGAGAGAGAGAGAGAGAGAGAGAGAGAGAGAGAGAGCGCTGAAGTAGCCTAAGACTCTCTACACTGTTAGGAACACAGGCTGAAAAACAGACAATTGAAGTTTCAGTGATCAGTACTTTCCTTCCTGCACCTCCCCCACCCTCCAAAAAAAGCACCGGACGTGTCCCAAGAACTACGCATCCCTTTACATATATCACATCAAACAAACACATCTCTTTCCTTTCATCTTAGGGAGAAGCAAACCTAAATTATAATATTGTCAGTTTTAGCATGATAAATTACCAAATGCATTTCAGATAAAAACCAAGATTCCTTTCATAACCCCAAGACTTTCTATATTCATTAAACTGAAAGAAAAAAAAGTTCTGTCATTAAAAGCTAGGCTTAAAACCAAAATGTCAAAAGTGTAAGAAGTATTCCTTTAAAATAAACTTTCCTAAGACGTTTAACTTCAACTAAAGAGTCCTTTTTTTTAGTTTATAAACTTTAAACAATCTTTAAAATTCACATTTGTAAGACTGTTTTAAATTATTTTAGAAAACTTTGAGAGTAAAAAAAACTGCCATTATTTAACTTTAATCTATAAAAAAGTACTAAGCTAATTTTATTAATTTTGGTAAAAATACATGTAAAATGCCTGTTTTATGAAACACATAAAATGTTGTGAATTTAAAAAAAAAGCCCATAGTTATAGTCATATAGTTATAACCAAACCTCACCTTTGATACAATTCAAAGATTACTTCTTGGGCTGATGGGTAGCCCAACCCCAGATGAGTCCAAGCCCAGAACCCACATACACGGTGACAGGAGAAAATGGCCTCCTGAAGACTGTGCTCTTACACACACACACACACACACACACACACACACACACACACACACACACACACACTCTCTCTCTCTCTCTCTCTCTCTCTCTCTCTCTCTCTCTCCCCTCCCTCCTCCTTCCCTCCCTCCCAGATAGATAGATAGATAGATAGAAAGAAAGAAAGAAAGAAAGAAAGAAAGAAAGAAAGAAAGTGTGAAAGTCTTTTCAAAAAATCTTTACTATGGATTACTATAAAATAGTCCTCGACTCAGGAATACTATATCAACTGTAAGAGTCACAGAAATAGTTACAATTTTATGAGAAATGTGCTGTCATGTGAACTTTGTAAGACACAAAGGAAGAAAATATTTTATCAGTCTCTTATTAGTTAAGAGGCCTAATGACAATGTATTCTTGACCACGTCCAGTCTTCTGTATGACTTCCTTAGGGCTGTACTAATTTGAACTATTTCTAATCCCTACCTCAAATTAGCCACAACCCTGAGCCACCCAGTATTTCCAGGATTAGTGAAAGAACTGTTCCTACATTTTTAGTAGATAGCTGTAAAAAGGCAGTATAAGATGCTGCATTATCATTTCACAGGCAGCAAAATTTGCTCATAGTATCTTCCAGTCTGGTTTGCCATACATAGCTGATACTGTATTTGCATTTTTTCCCTTTACTTTTGAGACAAGGTAAATATGGTCTAGGCTGGCTTGAATTCCCAATCCTCCCATCCTACCTCCTCATAAAGACTTCCATGCATTGCTAGTACTTGTACTTGTTGAGGCTTATTTTCTCAAATACCAACAGTAAGAAAAAAGAATTTGGGGTTTCTATTTTCAAAATTCAGACAACAGAGGATAAATTATGGGTAGCTAGTTCTATAACTAACCCCTCTCAAGGATCTTCCACTTTTTGTAGGAGAGTCCAAAATTAATGTACATCAGCAATCCGGCCATCCCCCAACTAGTAACAGTAGTTAAAGCAGAATGAAATATGTTACATGCTTCTCAAAACCTGTAGGCAAGGAGATGAGGCACTGAAGCTTATAATTCATGCCATCAGTACATCACACTATACTCTGTAATCATAGGATTCTCCATCTTTCTTGGAGTATGTTTCTGAATCTTAAGGTTACAAAGCTCAACCCAGATCGAGACATGCTGCCATCAAGTCGGCTTCTTCCAAGACAACAGTAGTGCTGCAGCAGCCAAGGATTCAATCCTTGGCACAGATTTGCCCAAACGATACTGGCAGCGGCACTGGCTCTTCTCTTGCTATCTCGACTGTTACTATAGCTCCTTTTGCTAAATCTGCCTCTGAGTTTAGACCGGAGCTGGATGGCTCATAATCATCCAGCAGCTGCAGCTGAGCAATACTCAGCTAATTGTGGCACTGGAGCAGCTGAGAGAAGAAAAAAGAAAATATATACCCTATTGTAGCCATATACAAATGGCTGTACACAGTGTTGGTAAGACACCAACACACTTTAATAGGAACAGATTATTTCCTTTGAAGAGAAGCAGTTAGGTCTTGCTAGAGGACTTGTATTTATAGTATAAATAAGTTTAAATGTGAACCAAAGGTGACCTAGCCATGTAGCCCTCTGAACAATGGAAGATCTTACTAAAACTTCCTGTAAATATTCACACAAGGACAGAATCACAAACATCACCTTTACAACATGGCAAAGTTCCTGTGACATATGAACTTGGCGCAGATGCAATCTCTTCTTCAGTGTTCCTTTATGACAACATAAAGTAACAAAACCAACAGCTAAAACAGCAAGCAACTACACAGAATAAATAAAGCAGCATCAGGCAGCCACTCTGCCTCTCTGAACACACCACTGTCATTGTTTCCTTCTATGACAAAAGGATATTATTTCTTCAGACTCTACATACCTCATAAAGTGTAATTAAAGGAAAATCACTACACAATGAAGATATCATGTTAAAACTGAAATTTTTATTTGAAGCATTACTGCTTTGGGGGGAAAACTGAATGACCCTTGCTATATCAATTTTGTCATGGTACCTGATTTTCTGAAAGGTAGGTACCTGATAAAAGAACAACACCTATTTATTCAATAAACATGTTACTTACTATTTAGTACTTATATTTAAAATTAATAACACACAACATTTTCTCTCAAAACATTAAAATAACAATAAAAATCAAGAACTCAATAAGAAACATTTCTTAAAAAATTCTCTCATTACTGTACATTTGGAAGTGTATGGTATTTTCGAGTAAATTACACACACGAACTAGTATATGACACTTATGATGCAGGAAATCTAAACCTGTTAGCAAAGAAGAGCCCTTAAGCCAGACATCAATGACTAAAGGATGTGACAGGAAACCAGATTATCCTAAAAATTAAATTACTAATTTAACCTAAGCACATTTTACATTACATTGTATTCAGGCTTCTTAAAAGTATTTTTATGTAAAATATAAAACCCAGGTAAGAGACAAACATACAAATGTATGACTTGATAAATTAAGACCAACTCCTCCAAGACCCAAGGACAGAGAACTTTCCTACTGCTGTAGAAGTCTGGCCTTATCACAGCTGCTTCCTTCCCTCCCTATCTTTGTTTTTATGCAAATCACTTCCTTGTAGGTTTTTTTTTTACAATAATAATTTGATCATTTAAATTTGCATTCCTAGACATCAGAGCCTAGCACTGTGCTTCAAAAAAAAAAAATTAGTACAGTTTCTTTCCTAAATAATAGTACTAAGACTAATAAATGATGCCCACATTGAAGTGCCTCACTAAATTGGAAGCTAAATACATTTTTTAAAAAATTACCCACAGTAAATGCTATTTACTGTTAGAATTATGCAAATTTGAACTTCAAATAAACAGGGATTAGTAGTATTTCCCTTGTACTGGGTCCCTGCTCTTTTAGCATATTCTTTTATTTACATATGCAATGAAATAAAATTTTATTTGCAGAGACAGTGCTTTTTTGAGAATTTCCTGAACTAAAAACAATGTCTGACTATATATTAATATTATTCTTTGGTCATAAGACAAATTTCACACCTATCCCAAGAAGACAGGTCAAGGCTGTAATTTCACTTTCAGTTGAACAGAAAGGAGTCAATTTTGTGGTTTGTGAAGTCAGCAAAACCTAGCTACAAAATTAAAGGTATGATAACATTACCATAGTTTTATGGCAAAGTACACATTTTAAGAGTTCTTCTATCTTTTATCCTGGAAACATGGAATATAAATAGTCTTGTATTTAAGTTTCAATCAAAAGTAAACTCTCCCTCCCTCACCAAATTTAGGACCCACTGAAATGTCAACCAGCATTTACATTTTCACTGAGGTTTTGCTGGTATTCAAAAATAAGATATAGCTAAATGCTGACATAGCAAGAAGAAGAGAAAAAAATTCCTGAGGAACAACTTTCCTACAGTTGTGTTCTCTCTCATACGTGATGCATTTAAGAACTTTGGCTTTTAATTTAACATCTCCTATCCTCCCACTCAAAATGTTTCCAGTCCACAACCATTGTGCTGGTTAATAGAGGTAGCATGCATTCAGCCTTAAATGGAGTCACATATGCACACTTAGTGACATTTTCATTAGTATGTAATTTAAATTTAGATTAAATTTAAACACAGGATGTTTAAACACTTTCAATTGTCAAGATACTTTTAGTATAGTAATTTTACATAATGCACGAATATACTAAACCACAATATCCTGTGAAATCACTAATGTAAAAAACACAGCTGTGGAACACACGAGAGAGGTACTACGTTATGTTTCAACTGCAGACTTTTCCTTTATTTATTTTGATAACTGTCATTAGTCATTCCACTGCTGTTTCAATCACTTATGCAAAGAATAACCACATCAAAACTACGCTGTACCCCCATTCACTACAGCAATCCCTATGCTAGAAACGATATTCCCACTTTCTTAAAACAACTCTTTCCCAAGCCCAATAGAGCAAAAGCTGGAAGCAATTATCAGGAAGCAAAAAACACTCAAACAAAATTTTCGTTAACAGAGGAGGACAGAGAGCCGAACCCAAGGGAAGGCGGAGTGCCTTGATACCTTAAAAGTGGCCGCTGATTGTAACATGTCCCAACACCCTCAAAACCAAACAAAGGAAAACTTTATAAACACGTCGTGGTTTTCAATCAAACCAAGCACAACCCGCCGCTCACTCTCTCGCCTCCCGCGTTCCACTCCTCGCTCCGGACAGTTGCTGCGGGCGTCCGGCGACACAGACCTCCAGCCGCTAGGACGATAAGGGGCCGCTCCCCTACCTCAGGGTCGCGAGTGACTCCACGCCCTTCAGGACTCAGGGTGCAGCGGCGGCACCACAGAGGCTGGATCACTGCACGGACTCCCGCAGGATCGGGAAGTACTGGACAGGGCGGGGACCGAGGCGCTGGGCAAGCAGGTAGTGAGCCCAGGAGACACGCCCGCCCGCCGGCCGGACCGGGGGAGGGGAGAAGTTTCTCCTCAACTTCCAGACTCCCCGCCCGGCAGGCGGACAGCGCCGGGAGCGGCGGCGCCTCGAAAAGCCGGGGAGCAGGAGGGCGGATGCCGAGGCCTAGAGCAGCCCGGCCAGGGTCAGTCGCCTACGTTGCGAGGCCACGCCGCGAGCTTACCTGGGTCCGGCCGCACTCGCACGGGTCGCCTCGGGGAGAAGGCGGCCGGCCGAGGCGGACGCCCGCGGGGCCCTCTCCCTTCTCCACCTCCTGCTTGCGGGGCGCCGGGAGGCAGCGACGGCCGCACAGCCGGCCCGGGACGCGTTACTTGAGGAGGAGGGAATTCCCGGGCGCCCGCACCCCGCGGCCTCCCTCTCTCCTCCTCTCGCCGCCGGCCCCGCCCCTCCGCTCCCGACTGGGGCGGCCGCGCGCGGGGCAGGGGTTGCGGCTACCTGCGCGCGCCCGCTCACCGGAACTCGCGCCCTGCTGCTTGCTTGGAGCGCCTTCCGGCGCGGGAGCTCTGCGCGGGGTCCGCGGGCGGCTGGGAGGCCCGTCAGTGTCACGCCTGCCGGCCCAACATGGCGGCGGGGGCTGGGCGGGCTCCTGAGGGGGCGTGAGGAGAAAGCAGTCTGTGGTTCCCTGCCTGCCCGCGCGCGGACTACCTCTACGAGCGAAGCAGGGCTCCGCCTGGCTCACGGAAACACCGAAGAGTGTGGGGCTTTGTTTTGGGAGGGTGGTCGGGGTTGGGGCTCTTTGGAGAGAGGTTGACTGTTCGTTTCTCAACGTTGTGTCTCCGCACCCTTTGTCACTAATAGTAAAATCTCAGTCCAACCGCGAGAGCCACCCGGGCGGTGCTGACACCTTGGTCGCGGTCCAAAAACGTTCTCGTCTGGCCTTTCCTTAGCTGGGATCCTGTCCCTGCCCCAGAAGCTTCCTGTTGACTGTAGGTCGAACCAGCCTTGCCGGGAGTGGAACCGAAGCTGAGTTGTGTTGGCAACTCTCCCAGGAATGGTGGCTTTCACTTAGCGTGGGACAGCATTTTATTTGATCCTAGTAATAGGGAACCCGAACAGGCACTGTGACTCTGCTTGAGGGCAATGGAAACTGAGGTTAGGGTCCCCCAAAGTGAAGAAGTCACAATGAAAGGGTTTTCTCTTCCTCTGGAGGCCTTGCATCTTTTTCTACTTGCTTTGTAGAAAAAGTAAGGGTTCAGGAGGAACTGGGGTAAAGATGAAAGTCAAGGTCAAGAGACTAAATCTAGATGTATTTCTGCTAAAGGCACATCTGCCTTATCACACTCTTAATTTCCCTTTTGTATTTCCTCTTTGATGGGGTTATTCGAAGTATTAATGTGGGACTCTTGGTTTCCTTTGTGGTTTTCAGCGAAGTTCAGCATCATCTTTGGCATATTCTAAATAGCACCATCGACTTTGTCAGTATTCTGGTATTCTAGGAACTTAAATGCACACAGTTTTAAAAAGTTTCTTCAAAGAAAGGAATGGGAATCTACATGAGCACCTACGTGTAATGTAGAATGGTGATTTATTTTGCCATTGACTGAGACATTACGTTTTATATATAGACATACTCCATTTTTCTTTAAACTAGAACATTAATTACTTGAGCCGTTGCCTTTCTAAACCTTCAGATAAAATAGAAATATATTTGTGTCCCTAAACTCTCCCAATTTCAAAAACAACATACACAAATCCTCTCAATGTTTGAATTTGTTTGTATCTTATTTTGTTTTACTTTGCTCTCTTTTTTGAGACAGGGTCTTGTATAGCCCAGGCTAGCTTTGAATTTGCTGTGTAGCTGAGGATGACCTTGAGCCCCTCCTTCTGCCTCTACCTCCCAGTTTCTCGGGTTACGTTTAGGTTCTAGCACACACAATTTCTGTATTTTAAGGTAGGGAGAGGTCTATCAAAAATAGACCTACAACTTACAGGTTACAGTTAATGGCTATTAATTTTAGAAATGTTCTTAAAGATGGTGACAGAATCTGGGAAACTTTGCTGGGAAGTTTTGGTGTTATACAAATTAGTTGTAGCCAAAAAAACCTGTTTGTGAAATGGACAAGTGAATGTCGGCTCATGTTTCCCTCTTCACAGTGTTATAGTGAGATAAGGAGCGATCTTGAAACCTCTGAGAAAATCAGCACTGGGCAGGAAGGGGAAGGTCAGCGGAAAGTTTGAACAATATTAGGTATTTTCTAAAACTAAGGTGTTCTTACTCATTAAAGTTTGCTGGAAGCTTGAATTATTAGAAGTTGAACTGATGAGCAATGGAACCTGTGATTCTGGCTGGAAATGCTTTTTTTTTTTTTTTTTTTTAAGGACAAAGTGCTATCAGGGAGAGATCTGCCCCCTTCACTAAGGCTCTGGTAATGAGTTTCTCTTCCTGTAACAGTGGAAAGCCAGCTGCTCTATACAGGGTACATGCACTGTATGATCTCAACCATCTCTACCACCAGACAAACTTTTCAAGATACCTTTTACCCCTTAGGAGCAGGATATCCTTGTAACCACATGGCACCTGTCTGTACTGTCTTGGCTTTGCTTTTTTCCAGGGGGCCATGCCTACTCCAGGTCTCCAACTAGAAGCACAAGAACCTCCCTAAGCTAAGATTCATATGTTCAGGCATTTCTTCTTGAGTGTGAGGCTCATTATACCAAGCTCTCTGAAGCAGAACAGTTCATTAGTTACTCAAACTTTGTGTTTTCATGATCTTGTAGTAAATATGGTGGATTTGTTTTCCCTTCCTCTCAACTGGACAAGGGTTGTCTAAGAAAGCCAGAATAACAGATACACATGCCCTACAAATGAATATTTTTATACAAAATTAAGCAAATTAACCCAGTCTTCTTGCTGCTTTTTATTGCTTTCTCTAGCTTTTAATTATGTAGCTACCTGGTCTACATTCTTACAGTTTTACTCCTGCTTTCTGTCCGTCTTCAGATCCAGGGATGTTTTGTGACAGTCTAGTTTTTGCTTTGGTATCTACTCTGGGTTCCATTGACATTCTGACTTCAACCCTTCCAAGTTCTTTTTCAGCTTGGACCCAGTCTTAACAACAAAATACCTACTTTCAACTCTAGCTCTTGCTATTCACTCTGCGTGCTCCACTAGGAAGGCTCGCCTACTTTTTGAGCTCATACTTCAAGTTGACACTTCATTCTGCTCTCTTGTAACAGTAACTTGGAAACTTGTACTTGATACCTTTTGTCAGTTCCTGTGTAGATTGTGAGAATTAGTCTTCTACCAGTAGTTGGAAGTTAAGCCTGCTCTTTGAATATCTGTACTACTAATATTAGGCTTCAACATGGAATTTGGGGTATTTATATTTAATTTGGGGAAAGGAATGTGCTATGGTGCTTGGGAAGGTAAGCAACAGCTTATGAAAGTTGGTTCCTCCTATTACCATGTGGGTCCCAGAGACTGAATGCGGGTCCTCAGGTTTTGAAGCAAGTACCTTTACTAGCTGACACATCTCTCTAGCCCTCTAGAATTTGGAGTTTTGAAAGTAACTCAGGTTATTCTTAGCAGCTATGGTATATTTTAGAGTCTAATGGCAGAAGTATGAATAACTACCAGCAATAGCCAATGAGTGTCTTGAATCTCAGACCATCCCTGTATCAGACCTGGACTCCCCATATCTTCCTGGTTTCCTACTGAGCCTGCTTCTCCAGCCTTCCTGTTGATTCTCTGAACTTCCTCCAATAAATTCCTTTTCAGCTTAAAATAAGTAGAAAGTCCGTTCTTTGCAAGTAAGAAACTCAAATTAGACCCCAGCTCTTAGGAGGTGGAGGTAAAGAATCAAGCTATCTACAGTTACATACTGAGTTTCAAGCCATTCTAGACTCAACCTGTCTCAACAAGAAGTCCCAGAAAACAAAACTAAAGCAAAACAAAATACAATTTAGTGTCTACTACTTTGTATTGCTGACTGTCACCTCAGCTCTGAGGGCAGGATTTCCTGCTTTCTGTACAGACTAGGGGTGGGACACTTAAAGGGGAACCAATTTTCACAGAGAGGGATAAAGTAGCAGCACAGCCAGAGTGGAGATAGGAGCTTAAGGAATTGTAACACAGATTAATGTAATTCTTGCCAGGCATAAAGCTGACAGATCAGTCCTCTTACCTACATGAGGCAGTCAAGGCTCTCAGATCATGGCATCACTTTCGCCCTGAGCACTAACTCAAACCTCAGACTCCTGCTCAGCACAATTTTGACAGCAGCTACTTTCCTCCCACAAACTGTGTTTGTGGTTTGTATAGTTTTTCTTGAATGTTTGGCCTGTGTTTTCTGGTATCTGCAGCTGATGTGTAATAATATTGTCAGTGTTTCTGGCCATGAGTTTAAATTCCACTAAATTGCTACCAGTTTGTTACTTCTGAAGATATTTACACATAGATTAGGACAAGTAGAATCTTCTTGAAGGCAAGAAATTGAAGTTAGAATGTTTATCAGAACTGAGAGTTTGGAAAAGAAACTAAAAAAAAAAGAAACTAAATCAGGCTCTATCTTTAAAGTTCATTGAATGGGACCATAAAGCATAAAAGGGAACTTTTTATAATTAGATGTTTTTCAAGGTGGTGCTAGCTTGGGCTTTAAACAATGTGTCTAGAATGTATACTTTTCAAACTTTCTTTAAAATCTCGTTTCTAAAGCTGGATAGATTTTGTTGCAACTTTAGCTACAAAGACCAAATATGTCATATATATATATATATGTCCAATATATATGACCAAATTTTAAACTTTGACTCATCATACCTTAGGGTTTGACATACATAGCTACAATGTCTTTAATGCTTTAACAAAATGTATTCACTTTTCTTTGACTTGTATGTGAGTAGAGCTTCTGATGAGTTGAAAATGTTCACTTTTTCCTTACTAAAAAGAAACACATAGTGATGCTTGCCTTTAATCCCAGCACTCGGGAGGCAGAAGTCAACACAGACAAACCCTATCTTGAAAAGCAAAAGAGACACATATACATTAAATTTTTAAAGCAAACCCATACTTTGGGGAAATGTGCTTTAAGTTATGTGAATGAATGTATTAATCAAATCAGCAATGCAGATAGTAAAATTGATAAAAATATTACCAACAATCACCAAAGTAGTAGCTGCCTTTTATTGAGCTCCAGGCAATGCACAGGGCTTGCCTACAGCATTCCTTGAATCCCCAGACTATCCTTGGAGGTTAGCAGCCTTGTTTTCAGATTGGAGCTCTCAGGCTTTGAGAGAGAAGTTAAACACAATGAGAGAAGCCACTCCAAAATCTTTATGATTCAAAAAAAATTTACCCTCTCTAACAACAAGAATTATTTTTAAATTTTATTTCAATGACCATGTAAAACCACAGTTATTTCTCCCCAATTCTAGAATACCAGATAAATTGTTCATAGGAAAATACATAGTTGGGGTTGGGGATTTAGCTCAGTGGTAGAGCGCTTGCCTAGCAAGCAAAAGGCCCTGGGTTCGGTCCCCAGCTCCGAAAAAAAAAAAAAAAAAAGAAAATACATAGTTGAAGCTGAGTATGGTACACACATCTGTAATTCCAGCACCTGGGACCAGTTGGGATAATAGTGAAATCTTCTCTCAAAAATAAATAATTTAAAAATACACAACAAAGAAGTGTGGGGTTCTATAAACTCAGAAAATTCTATTTCAATCCTTTATCCATAAGGAAGGTTGGGGGAAAAAATGTATGATTCTAGTCTTAAAAGAACTCATTTAACTAAAAAGAAGAATCAGATAAGGCTTTCTGATGACTAATTTTGTGCAGTTATTCACTCGAACTTCCACTAAAACCTGTATACACCATGGTTTTCAAGCAAAACCAAATACCTAAAAAATAATTGTATATAAAACAATCATCTTACCAAATGAAAAGTACCTGTTAATATTTCCATTTTAATCTGCCACGCTGAGCTGACCACAGTTAAGCTTTGCTTGATAACCATAGTGGTAAGTGTTGGGGTCAGGAAATCACCACACAAACCTCTCAAACACTGACCACAGTCAAATGGGGGATGGTTTATTGAATGCCACGCCCCAAAACTGTTCAATTAGGCCCACAGATCAAACTCAGAAGATGACTGCAACACTAGGTCAAGATGCTATGGGCTTTTTAAGTCTGAGATCTTCAGACATCTGTTTCAAGTGGTTCTACCAATCAGAATTTAGGGATAGGGGTTTCCTAAGGAATGTCTTTGTTGTGCACTTATCCTGCTCCCATTGTTTGGAGTACTTAACTGTGGCAGGGGACTTGCCTTGTCTAACATTCATGTCTTAACTTGCCAACCAGGTTGTCAGTTACTCACATACATGTCTTTCTGCCAAGTAGGATGTCAGTTCCCAGGGAGGTCTTAGGAACTTAAACTTTACTCAATCCTTACTCAAAGTGGAAGTCTTATTCCAAAGGTTTCTTATATTGGTACAGGTGTCTCTCTCATGTTGGAGTCCATCCCAGGGGCAGTTTATGAAAGTAAATACCATAGAAATTCATACACAGGTGCAGGAAGTACTGCTGGGTAGTTGGTTTGGGTCCAAGCTTATTGTGGCTAACTATACAAATCAGTTCTAAATGACTTCTGTTGTGACTGGTTTCCAAGAACACCAAAGCACAGAACATCCTATTAGCACAAGAAACAGCGTATAAGAAAGTTTCCTTGTGACATTAGTAACAGCACAAAATGGCAGGCTAGACAAGTAATAGTTACCTAGGCCTTCACATTCTACCCAGGCCTTAACAATAAGACCAAATAACAGTTAATAACATAATGTGAGGTAATATTTTAATGTCTTAAGTAAATTTATTCATAAAACATTTACAAAGCACTACCTAGCAGATTATATTTTAGTCTATATTAAACATTTTATGATTTTTATTAACTTAGAGAAACATGATAGTGAGACATATACTGAAATCCAAAATACAGCATAAAGGAGACTTCCAAAGACTATTGGGGCCTTTATTTCTAGAGAAAAATGATACTCTACAGTTTTATATATTAAAAGCATTCTTTTAGTGCTAATTGATGGCAGCACACACCTTTAATCCCAGCACTCAGGGGTAAGGTTAGGCAGAGGTGAGGCAGATCTCTTAATTTAACACCAGCCTGGTCTATAGTGCAAGTTCCTGAACACTCAAGGCTACACATTGAAATCCTGTCTTGAAAAACAAACCCTTTTAGAAATACTCATGAAAGTCACTATGGTTTAAATGTCTTAAAATAAAAACCCTAGACACTATTATTCAACTGCCTTATATAGTTTTATCACCATCCATTTTTGTATCTTTAGCATGAGCTAATCCTCAACCACTTCACATTATCTGAACTCTGTGTTGTGATGAGTTTACCTGGCCAGATATTCTTTTTTTTTTTTTTACGGAGCTGGGGACCGAACTCAGGGCCTTGCGCATGCTAGGCAAGCGCTCTACCACTGAGCTAAATCCCCAACTCCCTGGCCAGATATTCTTATGAAGTCTCAAAACTGCATTCTAAAGAATTAGCAACTGTACTGATGATTCAAATCATATATGATGACTCTCACAGTTTAGAGGATGCTATTTGAATAACATAAACGTGACCATCTTTCACAGAGATTTTCCATATGAAAACCATATAATTTTGGAATAAAAAGCACATTGATATTGGTATTGGTCCTTGCTTTATGTAAAAATTATTCTAGTAAGTTAAAACTGAAGGAAAGGAAAAGACTAAGAAATGGACATTTTAGGAAAAACAAAACAAAACAAAATAAAAATAAATAGATTAGAAAGTCAGTTTATGTTATGGGAAATGATGTAAAATTTATTTGAACTTGTGTCCAGGAAATTCTTTTGGTTCTTCTTAAATCTTTTAGGATTATCTTGTTGAATAGATTTTATTTTAAAACCTTGAATTAGAAAAATTCTTTTATAAAAGGCTCCAGAATAAACAGCTTCTTTAAGGTTTTTTAAAGCCTCACACATTCTCTGTAGAAGCACCAGTCTCATTCCTTTAAGATGATGTATGTCCAAAGAACAAAGCATTTCCTGAGTCTGTTTCAAGTACATAGTACTCATCCCTGAGCGCTTGCCATGTCTTCTCCAGAAGCTGGAAGGGATGGGGTTGTGGGAAGAAAAATACAGAAATCTATATGAAACTTTAAGATTGTTTTTAGCACACAGTTATTCAAAATCCTATGAGCTATTTGATAAATTTGATTCTTTAGACATGCTTATTTACCTTTAAGATAATCAGTGTGAATATCCATATAAGGCTATGATAGTCTAAAAACTATTGGATTCTGAATAAATTAAATTTTGGTATCATTACTGGTGAATTCAGGATCTCTTCTTGAAGTTATGAAAATATTGTGAAACTAGTAGTCATAGTTGCATTTATTTATACTTAAAAAGCCACTCATTATGAATTTCAAGAGTAATTTTACTATATATAAATTATATTTTAATTGAAGTCATTTGACTCCAAAATCTGGTGCCTTTCTGTAACTTTGCAATCTAATATGAGCGAGTAAATTTCCCAGTTCTTAGAATGTCAGTTTTTCTACTCTAAAATGAAAGAATTGAAACAAATACTTTTTGAACTTCACATTAACAATTCCTTATTGAATGATAAAAACCAATTAGTGAGTGGCAATCAACATCCTTTAAAAATTGAAGCAAAGAACTATCCAAGCACTATGTACACCATGCTTTGTAAAACATTTGCTTTGTATACGTGTAAGTTATGTCAATACATTTCCACCATGCAATAAAAACGTTAAAAACGATATCACTGGTTCATAATGTGCTTCTTATATAATTTAGTCATCCTACACTATATGATTTGTAAGTACTAGATTCTCCATGAATTTTTTAAAACTCACAGGTAGTATTTTTAATATTTGGCAATGTGCCATACATTGTTCTCAAGTTTCTATGTATTAAGTCAATCTTCACAATCGCCTAGGAAGCAGATTTTTTTAATTTAATTTAATTTTATCTTTTGTTTTTTTTGAGACAATTTCTCTGTGTAGCCTTGGCTGTCTTGCAACTCACTCAGTAAACTAGGCTGGCCTCCAACTCAGAGATCGACTTGCCTCTGCCTCCCGAGTGCTGGGATTAAAGGTGTGTGCAACTACTCCTGGCTAGAAAATTATTTTTAAATTTCATTCAAGAGGCAGATAAATGAGGAAAAGGAAAATTAATCATTAAGACAAAAAAATCATTCACCAAAAGGATGAGTGCTGGAAATTGAGTAGAAATGGTTTATTTTTTTATTTTATTTTTTATTTTTTAAATTTTTTTTGAAATGGTTTATTTTTAAAACTACCATTTGACTATTGTGAACTATCTAGAATTCTCACGATATTTTTTAAGTTTAAAACTGACATAAACTCTTTTATTCCTTCATTTTCAAAATGCATATTTTATTGGTAAATATTAATAAAAAATAAATATTTTGCTGATAGGGAATAAATTTGTTAGAGAGACCACTATAGGGGATGGAAGAAGGATAGCCCTTCAAGTTAGTTTAGCCCATCAGTCCTTTGTTGTGTTAAAGGTTTCCACTGAGTATCAGAAACTGTAAAATACAAATAAATTAACAGGTGTCTCTATATTAAGAGTCCCTCCTTAAGAAGAAAACTTGTGTAATTCTATTTCTCTTAATATGAAGACTCCTTTGAGGTTGGTGTACAACTCAAGGTTTGAATGTGTGCTCAGTAAATGCAACAAGAAAAAGGCCTTGTCTCTTTCTCTCGGGCCCGTGGCGCCGGCAAGATGGTAAGTGTCGTGGTCTCTGTACTGCCCGGAAGCTTCGCAGTCACCGACAAGACCAGAAGTGGCATGATAAACAGTACAAGAAAGCCCACTTGGGCACAGCCCTGAAGGCCAATCCGTTTGGGGGTGCCTCTCACGCAAAGGGAATTGTGCTGGAAAAAGTAGGGGTTGAAGCCAAACAGCCAAATTCTGCCATCCGGAAGTGTGTCAGGGTGCAGCTCATTAAGAACGGCAAGAAGATCACAGCGTTCGTGCCCAATGACGGTTGCTTGAACTTCATTGAGGAAAATGATGAAGTTCTGGTTGCTGGATTTGGTCGCAAAGGCCATGCCGTGGGTGATATTCCTGGAGTCCGCTTTAAGGTGGTTAAAGTAGCCAATGTGTCTCTTTTGGCTCTGTACAAAGGCAAGAAGGAAAGACCAAGATCATAAAATTTTGAAAATGGAAACAGAATAATAAATTTTCATATCCAGAAAAAAAAAAAAAAAAAAAAAAAAAGAAAAGAAAAAGGCCTTGACTTCAGTCCCCAGGACAGTTAAAGGATCTGGACACTATGATACATTCCTCTAACCTCAGAACCTCAGAGATTAAGGCAATGTTTAAGGCTAACTTTGGCTATATAGTTTCAAAAATGTTTCTTTCCCTTTAGCCTTAGTTCAGCTGAATTTGGGCACAAACACGTCCACTGTGTATACTGAGATCAGAATTATTTTAATTAGCTGTTTAAAAGGGCAAATGATGATAGCATGCCTGAGAATTGAAAATTAGATGAATGGCTGAAATGTTTCTTTTTAAAGTATAAATGTCTAATTCTCTGTCTTCCTCTTTTGCTTTTAATGATGTCTCTATTCAATGTACACACATGTTCCTCCTCTTGTAATGATTCAATAACAAGCTTCTTTTTTGTGAGACCTCTTTGTCAAGGAGTTTCCAGACTCTTGGCAAGAATAATTGAAAGCCAGAGCTGGTAACAGTACTTGCTGCTGAGCCCGATGACCTGACCCCAGGACTCACATAGTGGAAGGAGAGAACAGACCCCAGAAAGTTGTCTCTGACCTTCACATGTGACCCATTGCCACCACCAATGATAACACATAAATTGTAATGAAGTTTTAGAAGTTGGAAGCTTAGCCAGGCACGGTGTTACCTGTCTTTTAGAAGACAAAGGCAGGCACATTTCTGAGTTACAGGCTAACCTGGATTACAGAATGAGTTCCAGGACAGCCAGAGCTATGCAAAGAAACCCTGTCTCAAATATACGCGGTTTTGTTTGCTTGTTTCATTGCAAGCATACTGTACCTCAGTTAAATTATTGATAGAAGATCTAGCTTCAGTTAGATGATTTCTCTGACAAACGCATGGCAGTTCCCTTTGTTTCAGGATTCTGAAGCCTCTCTTTGAGTCCTGTCTTAGGTTTTCCATTGCTGTGAAGAGACACCATGACCAAGGCGATTCTTATAAAGGACAATATTTATTAGGGGCTGGCTCACAGGCTCAGAGGTTCAGTCCATTATCATCATGGCAGGAAGCATGGCAGCATCCAGGCAGACACTGTGCTGGAGAAGCCAAGAGTTGTATGTTTTGATCTGAAGGCAGTCAGAAGACTGTCTTCCAGGCAGCTAAGAGAAGGGTCTGGAAGCCCACCAACAGTGACACATTTCCTCCAACAAAGCCATACCTGCACAACAAGGCCATACCTCCTAATGATGCCACATTAGGGGCAAGCAAACCCCACAACCATCATACGTCGTTTGCATGCATTTAATGTACTTAGATTGTTGACATTACTTGAGGACATGTAAGATATTTACCTAGACATTCCATTCTGCACTCTAGATTTTGCTATTATTCTTTTAGAAGATGAACGCTACCATACTTTATTCTTTACCTTTTTAGTTCAGCTCAACTTTGACTATTTAAATTTCACATCACAAATGTTTTACAGTATTTCATTTTTTTTCTCCTTTGCTGGGGATTGAACTGAGGGTCTATGGATGAACTCTACCTCTAAACTACATTTCCATCCCCCTATCATTTTTTTCGTAGTGCTGCACTACACATTGTTAAATTTAAATCTGGCTACTAATGCCTAAGAAGCCTGGAATAATGTAGGTATTCAGAAAGAGTTTTGCAAATTTGCATCATCTTTGTGGAGTTTAAAGAGGAATGGAGACTCTTGGCTGAGATGGATCTCCCCAACACCTACACCCTTGCCATAATCCTTTCCTAGGAATCATGTTCAACATAAAGATACCACAAAGAGTGTAAGTGATGTAGAAAAACAGCACTCATACAAAGCATAAAATGAGACCTGAATTTCTGGTTTGTAAAACCTTCTTTGGGGAAAACCAGATTACAGATTTCTCCAAAGTAAAGGAGAGCACAATTAACAGGGATGTTAGCCAGTAGAAAATGTGCAGAACCTGTGTGACCCGCCAAATACAGGATTCCTGGCCATTGATGTTCCATTCATTTCACAACTGACAAGCACCATACAAGTTCCTAGTGCCTTTAATCCCTTATATCTGTACTTCCAGGTAGCAATGGAAGGTGAAAGCCTGGGGAGTCAGAAATGTCCTGTCTGACAAACACCATTTTTTGAAATGGGTCAACTACAAGGGGGATAACATTCTAATTTATAAATCTTTAAGGTGGGAAGAAAGACTAAATTGGCCAGATTGTAAAGCTGTAGTCTGGTGTCCTTCATGTTGCATCGTTGCCTCTGTGAACTGCTAAATTTTTCCCAGGCATGCAGTTTTTCTTCCAGCATCTACTTCCTTAATCATATACTAGTAAATAGTAACCTTAAGTAATAAGAGGCCTAGGAGTTTTGCTAAAGTTAAAATTTAATTCTTAACTATAAATCAGATCTTTGCTGGGGGATTTAACTAAGTGGTTTTCTACTTAGAAACCGTGTCTTAAATATCTCTACTACAAAATATTGTCTAGCTTATGAAAAGAAGAACATTGAAATAAAGTGATCTTTCCAGTTTACCTTGCTAAGGCAACAACAACAAATATTTTATTAATTAAGAAATGCTTACTAAAGTGGATGAAATGTAAGAACATATCCTACTTTTAGACATTTAATAATAGAATATCATATTCAAACATAAATATATATATGTTATATTTTATGAAAGTGAAAAGACTAGAAAATAAAAGCAACAGGAATTTAGAATTGGGTTAGATCTTAGACAGAGAAGCAGATACCTTTAAAAGGTAGTGGGATATGATCTGGAAAGGTAATTCTAGAAAGGGAAGATGTGGGCATAGGTATAGTGCAACTCCCAAATGTGCCTAAAATAGAGTGTTTAGAATGCCAGTGTTTGAATAGGGAAGAGTAGGAAGGAGTGGTGTTCAACAACTCATCATTACAGCTTTCACACTGAAAATGAAATTTTCTGTAAGATATCCTCCTGTTTTCTCTGCATTAAGCTTTGAAAGAATGAGGCTCTGCTTATCAACTTATATGACTTGTGTACCTATCCTAATACCTTCAGTTCCTGGTAAAAAGAATTCTGCCAGTATTTGTTGAACAAGTGGATGGATGAATGAATGAATGAATGAATAGGACAGGTAGATTGAGTAAATTACTCAAGGGCAAACATTTAGTGGATGATGAAGTTATCATTTGTTTCTGTCCCATTCAGATAAGGAATCACAGAGTGTTGTGGTCATTATTTCTCCATTCTTCTTGACCTTTGGAAAATTTTCATGGATGGATCTTAAGAAGCTTCCATTAAGGTTCTCCAGAGAAACAGATCCAACACAATGCCTGTGCACATAGGCACATATCATAAGGAATTGATTCATAAAGTTGCCACATCTGGGAAGTTCTGCAGCATGAGTCGCCAAACCAGAGAGCAAAGCTAAAGGACACACAGCACAGTTCCAGTTGGATTCTAAAGATAACTTGGAGGCTTTGAAGTCGGTTGGGGGAGATGGCCCAGTGGCAAAGCATTTGCTGCACAAGTGTGAGGACTAGAGTTCAGGTCCTCAGAAACCATGTAAAGGCCAGCAGAGTAGTAGTATTTGTAATCCTAGTGCTTCAGTAGAAGTTGGAAGCTGGGAAGGGGAACCTCTGGACGTTCCTGGGCAAGAGAACCTGGTTTGTGTTCTCACTGTTCTGACTGGAACAGGTTCTCTGTTGGTGTGATGTCATTCACTGTGTAATCTGAAGCACACTGAAAAGATAACAGTTTAAAATAGCACCACAGAATACAATGGAAATGAAAAAGTTTTGCAATTTCAGTCTCTAGCATCAGTTTAAGACTCAAACATTTTAAAAATTAGGATTATACCAGTCTGATCTATACAGGGAGATTTGGTTTCAACAAATAAAGAGCCCCCTCTCCTGCCTCTCTCCCCAAAACCCTCCAAACCAAGCAAACAACACAATCCTATGTAACAATTGGTGAGAAGCAAGAAGTAACAGGACAACGAGGCAATCAAAGTTCACGGGAAGAAGGCAACGGAATGACGTCATCATCAGGACAATAGAGGAAGATGATTTTGGCAGTAGCCTTTGAATAAACTTTTGAAGAAAAAAATTAGAAAGAGGGGAAAAAGGAAACAGGAAAGGGAAGTCTGTCAAGAACTCAGCATGACATTGGGAGTGGGTGGGACACTTCCTGTAACAGCTTGATGTGTGGAACATCTGGTCTCTTCCCCTAGGTCCAAATCTTCAGAAATCTCAGTTTTCTCAACTGACCAAATTAGACACAGTAAGTATTCTGCAACCAAAAAGCCATTGTTCCTATACTGGGTTATCTAAAGAAAGCAAAATTATAGGTGGAAAATTCTTTTATACTGAGAACATTTTTTTTTATAGTGAGAGCATTTTCACTTTTTGTCTATGCAACAAACCCTATCTGTAAATGTACTTTATATGTTTTAGAATATTGATTTAATATTAAAACTGGAGCATCAAATATATTTTAATTATTTCAAAGGGTAAAAAGTAAGCTGGCGAATTTACAGAGAACGAAATTAGAAATTGTTTCAAAGTTAATAATTTTCTGTTGCATTATTTAATTACCTTAAGGTTTCATTTCTTCAAATTCACCGCTGACAAAAGTCCCTGAAACTCAGTTGTGCCCTCTAGTGGTTCTTGGTATTTATTAAAGGCCACTTTGGACATTTTTAAACAACTTATGATTTTAAATTTCATCTATTCACCTTGTACGTATGTGACGTGTGTCCACTCAAGCACATATCCATGTAAGCATGGGCAGCCCAACACACGTGTGGAAGTCAGAGGAAAACTTGGAGTTGGTTCTTTCTACCATGCGGGGCCAAGAAGAATTGAAACTAAATCCTCAGACTTGGCAGCAAGCGCCTATACTAGCTGAGCTATTTTGTTTTAACTTCTGGAGTTTTAAGAAGAGGTCATGGGTAGAACTAATGATTCTCACATCACTGCCTTTTGACTAATAATCCCTGTGTTAGGATAAATATGGTTATGTTGATACAGCAAGCCTCTTAAATTCAGTGGCTTAAAAAATTAAATGTTCATTACTCAGAAAAATAACTAAATACAGATTGGCTGTATTAGTGTGCATGCAGCATCCAAGGACTTCCTGAATTCTGTTACACCAATTGGCTTTTCACGTTGTCACTATGACAACCTAGAAGTGACACATAACTTTCCCTTCTTTCCTCTCTCCCCTCCTCTTCCTCAGCTTCTCTTTTATCTCTTTGAGCCTCTGCCCTTTCTGTCCTCCATCTTCTCTCCAGAGTCTTTTGGTATTGCCCATGCTGACCTTGAACACCTGGACTAAATACTCTATCCCAGTCTTCCAACTAGCTAACACTAGAGCATGGCCCACCATGGCCAGTTTTATAGTGTTTATTTTTGTTTGTTTTGTTAACTGTTGTTTTTTTTTTTAAAGACAGGTTTCTCTGAGTAACCCTGGCTGTCCTGGAGCTCACTCTGTAGGCCAGGCTGGCCTCGAACTTCGAGATCTGCCTGCCTTTGTCTCCCAAGTACTGGGGTCAAAGGTGTGCACCACTACTGCCCGGCTCATTTTATGTATTTTTTACTGTGGTAAATGTGACGTAAAATTATGATTTTTACTCATTTTATGCATACAGTTCAGTATCATTAGAACATCTATACTGTTGTGCAGTCATGACCATTATCCATTTACAGGGTCAATCTTTCATTTTTTTTTCAACTCCATAATTCTTTGGCTAAATATGTAGCTCAGTAGGTAGAGCACTTGAGTAGTTACAAGGCTCTGGGTTCAATCTTCCATATCCTCTACCCAACAATTCCATTCTCATTGGATATTCATTCTCTATCCTTCAGCTCCTGGAAGCCATGTTTTCTTGGTGTCTTTATGAGTTGGATTACTTTCTGTACCTCAGGTAAGTGGAGTTATTAAATGTTTATCCCTTTGTGTCCTGCTTGTTTCATTTGTAATAGCATCTTTAAGGTCTACCTTTTGTCAGAATTGTCTTCCCCTTCAAAGTTGAATAATATTCCTTTATACACACTGTACCTTATTCCTAATAGATCTTCTTTGACAATACCACACACATTTGTTTAGTTAGTAAATACATACTTCAAACACCTTGGATAAACTATAGCAAATCTTGATTACAGAGACAGAAAGTTGTTCAACAAGGGCTTGCCTACCTCTTTTGAACCCATATTTCTGATTGTCTCATTGTCTGTACCTTTTGTATCTCTTATATGGCTCTGCTTTCAAAAGAAAGTGTATCCTATACCTTATCTAACAGTGCTCCGGAGAGAGGAAGTGATGGTATTTGGCCTCCAGTACAGGTAATTCACACCATTAACATTTGCCTTTTCCATATTCTCAGGTGCTAGTTTTTAAAATTTATTCTAAATATGGAGGTATAATATGAGTATCAGTCTTTCCATCACAGATTCACCATATTCCTGAAAGTCCTTATTACAATTCTATTATTATAATCACTTTTCTATTTATTATTATTTGCTCTTTAAACTTTTTATTTTATTTGTGTGTGTGTGTGTGTGTGTGTGTGTGTGTGTGTGTGTGTGTGTGTGCCATATGTGTTTGGGTGCTATGTGTATACAGGTGCCCCTAGAGGCTAGATCCAGATTGGATCCCCCAAAGCTGGAGCTCCAAGTGGTTGTAAGCTGCCCCATATAGGCACTCAGAACTGTAGTCCTCAGGAAGAGCACAAAGTTCTCCTAACCACCGAGCCATCTCTCCAGCCACAGTTATTTGGCTTTAAAAACAGGGTCTTGTTAAGCTGTCCACGATGGTCTGAAAATTCAAGTTCTGCCTCAGCCTTCTAAGTTATAAAGTTGTAGCTGTGCACCACATTAATAATATTACTAACCTTTATAGAGTCACAATGGTTTTGAGGTGTTCTGAGCACTTGAGGAGCAGGATGATGATAGGTTTTTTGAAACAAAAATCAGGAGGAAAATCAGGGTAAGCAAGGGGAAAATTATTTTTGGTCATGTTGGGTCTGAAATGTCTGAGAGAAAGTAAGTGTTTAATGGATGATAGCCATGGGATGTCTGAACTTAAGGCAGTTTAGGAGTGCCACTGGAGATAGAGATGGACTTAGGAATCAAAGACAGTACAACAAACAATTTTACGATTTATTTTTTGATGAGAAAGACAAGGTCTTGATACCTAGCATGTGCTGACTGATGTTCCTCACATCTCTGATTTCTACTTCAGGAGTCTTAATGAGAGGGGTGCAGGGAGAAGGAGAGAGGATGAAGAGAAGGAGGAGGGAGAGGAGGAAGAGGAGGAAGAGGAAGAGAGGACGGACAAAAAAGCAAGAATTTACTTCATTCAGCTCCAGGAGCTGAGCCTTAGAAACCAATGGGAATGAGCCAGGCAAGAAGGCAGGGAAAGCCACTTCAGGTGAGAAAACAACCACAGCACCAAGGTCAGGACTGCCCCAGTAGCCATTTGCTTTGCCTTCTGTTTCTGAGTTTCAGTGCTCTGGGTACCTCATTAAAGTAGAGTCATTCCATTTGCCTTTTGTGTCTATTTTATGTTCTTTTTGTTTGTTTTTTTTTTTTTTTTTTTTTTTGAGACAAGGTTTCACTGTATTGCCTTGTCTGTCCTGGAACTTGCTCTGTAGACCAGGCTGGCTTCAAACTCACAAAGATCCTCCTGCCTCTGCCTACTCAAAGGTATGCACCGCCACTACCAGGCCTGTTTTATATTTTTAATCCTGGAATACAGGTAAATCACCTGCAGATATTTGAAAAACTGCAAACCCTTCAGTTCATTTGGAGATTTTTACTTATTGTTCTGAGGATGAGTTCAAACACCTACACTGAAAAAAAAAATCGAGTTGGGAGGGTGAATCCAAAGTGAATGCTTAGATATTTCTCGTGTTCTATTACAGAATGTAGTTACAGTTATCAGCATTAGGTGAGAGGGTTTTCAGTGTTCTCATCCTAAGGAAGTGATAGATGTTTGAGATGATGGACAACCTGACTAGCCCAAATTGATCATTATATAACGTACACATACATCAAAATAATCAGATTATTTTTTATAAATATGCACAATTACCTGTCAGTTGCAAAATAGATCAATACATTTTTAAAAAGTAGCAAGTGAGGAACTCTGTTGTGAAAGCACAGAAAAGATAGAGAAATGTGCACTGGAAGATAAGAGACAGAAGCTTCCATTGAGAAAGGACAAGTACCAAGGGGCAGTCACTGGGGTCTGCAAGTGGGGTTTTATCAGAAACCTTTACAGAGCATTTCCCACACAAGAATAATGGAGGAATCACTGGCAGAGTAAGTCCTCTTGGATGCCCAAGAAATTAGGATCAAAACCATTGGCGGAGGGGCCAGGGGTGTTCCATGATTCTCCAGGCTTTATTTTGAATTCTACAATTCAAAACAAAGATCCCAAACAAACATATTGGGTAAGGAAAATGTCTGAAGGACAGCTAGTGGTGTGGTTTGAATGTAAAATATTTTATGCTCAGCCCCCAGCTGGTGGAATGGTTTTGACAGGTCATGGAACCTTTAGGAAGTAGTTTTACTTGAGGAAGTGGGTGTACCTTGGGAGTTTTGAAGCCAGCTCTCATTTCCTGTTTGGATTTTGTTTCCTAACTCAGTGTGAGCAGCCAGCTACCTTACTATGATCGTATCTCCTCTTAAACCCTGAGACAAATTAAACTCTCGAGTTGTGTTTGCTATTTTGTCACAGCAACAAAAACATACATTGGGAATGTTGATAAGTCATCAAGGGGAGTGGAAGGACTTGAGAAAGTAATAAATATGGTAGGACTATAAACGAATCATTAGGTAGATGGGTGGGGATGGAAGGGCTTGAGAAAGTAACAAGTACAATGGGAATATAAATAAATCATTAGGAATGAGAGTCTTGATGGCCTGGCTTCTGCTTTCTAAGTAAAGCTTCCAGCATCGCTATTGGAGGCCACACACACATTTTTGACAAAGAATATGGCTTTGAAGTCAGGTCACCTAGGCTAAAATAACATTTCTTCTGCTATCCCCCAGCCCTTGATCTCTGTGCCTAAGATTCTTATTTTCAAAATGGGGACTTGCTTTTCCTCCCAGGCTT
This sequence comes from Rattus rattus, assembly GCF_011064425.1. Classification (NCBI taxonomy): domain Eukaryota; kingdom Metazoa; phylum Chordata; class Mammalia; order Rodentia; family Muridae; genus Rattus; species Rattus rattus. The sequence continues at coordinate 182,575,467 of NC_046157.1, forward strand.
TGTAGTATCATTGTAAAGACGACAATGATTAGCATATGGACTTTTCCAGAACAACCCCTGGTAGCTAAGAGGTCTGTTTTGATAGAAACAAGGACAGGGCTTGATGTCAGAGCATCCTCTGTAGGGTGTGGGCCACTAGAACTGCAAAGGAGCTGTTGACAAGGGTCAGGGTCAGTGAAAACTGGGCAGTTTTATAGCAGAAGCAAGCGGTTTCTGTTCAATTTCCTTGGCATAATTCAGCAGCAGAAGCAGCAGAGGAAGGCCATTAGGCGGAAAGTGGCCAGAGAGGGCCAAGTGCATCCGCGATGGAGGCTAACTAGTTTAATTTTGGCCCAGAGCAGGGTTGGCAGACTCAGGGGTCATGAAAGGTTCCAGGCATCTGAACTAAGGGTTCTTGTGAAATTCCATAGATAGGTTTAGATGGACATGCAATGGGGCCCTGGGGGAGGGGGCAGTCAGGATGACAAACATGTGTTAGGACACCTACTTCAGCTATTCCATCTATCAATCGTTTTCAAACTTGTTTGAGGAGCTTCAGTGGTTCTTTAGCAATGTTCCAAGGCCAATTCTATCAGATCAGCCCCTGATGGAGGGTGATTGTAGGAAAAGTGGAGGTAGATTTTATTTGTGAGACTTTTAGAAAAATAGTGTATTGTTTTGCTTCGGAAAGCACTGCCTTCTGATGAATGTGGGTGTGAGAATCTGAACTTGGATCGTGCCTCCTCCGAACTACAGGTGTGACTTAGACTAGGTCATTTACGTTTTTTAGGTTTCAGCGTGCTCATTTGCACATTGGTAAATTGGATTAGATGATCTTTCTCTGATATCCCTTTAGAGTCCCCAAGGGTTGGAATTTAGCCACCAAGCTGTTCAGCGCTGAGGAAATTCGCGGGTGCCACCTTGTGGCCTAAAGAAATAGTATTGTCATGAAGTTCTGACAGGTTTTTGGAAGTTGGGTCTTCAAGGACATGAAGCCCTATCCAGGATAAGAGTGTTTTCTTGTTAGAATAGATTGTGGATGAACTGGATATGGTATAGTAGCCAGAATCTCATCAGGAAAATCGGAATAACTCACATAAATAATTTATGGTCTGCCCAGCCCGTTGGAGAGAAGTCCTATAACAGTGGCCAAAACTTTCTTGGAATCAGCTTACTTCAATTAGACCTCTTCTTTATTGAAACAATGACCTTGAAAATGGCTCTATATTCATATTTAGACCCAGCTCACGCGTCTCCCAATGCGATTATAAAATGCTCTGATGCGTGTACGCTACTTAATAGCCCTTGCGGAGCAGAGATGAGGTCAGGGTCACTTAACAATAAGCCATGACAGACTCTTAATTTAAAATGACCTTTAAGATGGCTGATTATCGATATTGAAGAGTCAAATGTCTGATTCTGAAGGGTTCTCAGAACAATTTTCTGGAAATGGCCTTGGATTATGAATTTCCTACCCAAGGGCAGAGGGGCATCTGCAATAAAGGTGGACACAAAACAAACTGATTAAAGCGGAAGTCAGAGGCAGGTTTCCTTTTAGTTAAACCTTGAACAGAGATGCAAGGCTTTTGGCCAGGAACAGCATTCTTTTCGAGTTTAGCATTCACTAGTTGTTGGGTTTTTTGTTCTGTTTATGTTTTAGAAAAACTTGAGTTTAAAATTTTACCCTCTAAAAAGTTAGCTTTAGAAGTCTTTGGAAAAGTTCTGCTTCCTTTATAGTTAGAAATACAGTGTTTTAGCCAGAGCTTCAAATTTTAAGCTGGGGATGTGGGGCGAGGCATGGGGGCGTGGCATTCGCCTTTAATCCCAGCACTTGGGAGGCAGAGGCAGACAGATGGATCCAGGCTAGCCTGGTCTACAGAGCAAGTTCTTAGATAGCCCGAGCTACACAGAAAAACCCTGTGTCAAAAACAAAAACAAAAACAAAAACAAAAACCAAAGAAAACAAACACAAACAAAACAACAAAACAAAACAAAACAAAAAAACCAAAAGAAAAAAGAAATTATACTGTCCAGCTAAAGGGATGGCTTAGCAATTAGCAGCACTGGATGCTCTTGCAGAGAGAGGTCTTAAGTTTGGTTCTCAGTACCTACATGGCAGTTAACCATTAATAATTCTAGTTCCAGGGTTGATGCTCTTTTTTCTGACCCCTACAAGCACTGTACACAGTTGGTTCACAGATATAAATGTAGATAAGAAATAAACACATAAAATAACAATAAATCGGGGTTGGGGATTTAGCTCAGTGGTAGAGCACTTGCCTAGCAAGCTCAAGGCCCTGGGTTCGGTCCCCAGCTCCGAAAAAAAAAAAAAAAGAAAAAAGAAAAAATAACAATAAATCTTTAAAAATAAGTTATACTATCCACAATTTATTATAATCTGATACTAAGCTATCACCCAGTCTTGCATTTCTACAAGCTAGCCTTGTAATTCTACCAATTCTAAATATTCTTGCCTCTCAGACTTACACCTGATGACATGTGGTAGATCATGAGAATTTAAACCACCTACTTGTATTTTTAAGAGTTTATCAGGTTTACCTCTGCATTAGCCACTCTACCCATGGCAGCAACAAGAATAACTTAAGGAAGGAAAGGCCATTCTGGCTCACAGTTCGAGGGTCCAGGTCATCGCGGTGAGACGGCCTGACAGAAGGAGCTTGAGGGAGCTGATCACATGCATCTTCAATCTAGAAGCAGAGAGAAATGAGTGCTGGGGTTCAGCTTTCTTTCTTCTTTTTATACACAATCTAGGATCCTGTCCATGGCATAGCACTGCCTGCATTCAGAATAAATCTTCCCTCTGCAGTTAGACTCCTCAGAAACCTGTTACAGCTATATCCAGAATTATGTTTTCTAGTTGTTTTTAAAATCCAGTGAAGTTGCCAGTGAAGATTAATCATCATAAATCTTCATTCATATTTTCAAAGCTATCTTATTCAAGGTCTCTGTTGCTATTGAAAGGATAGCATAAACCTCATTTGTCTCCATTTAAGGACCAGGCCTGATTTCAAAAAGAAAATCATAAAGCACCAGCTCCAGCAACAGACCACAAAATCCAGAAACAAGGTCATGAAATCCCCTCCCACAAAACCAGCCTGAGGATAACCACAAACATGGGGAAATATCTCAGAATGAGCCATCTGTGCTAGGCAGTCAGTCCTACCTCATCCTATGGTTAAACATTCCTGACATAGGAATGCAGACCACCGACCGTCTGTGACAGCCTAGCACCCACCAATGAAATTTTAGGTTACCTTATCCTTCTAGGGAGTCACCCCAGTTTCCCTATAAGAAGACCTGTGCACCTTTTGTCTGGGGTTGCCTTTTCAGAGATTGGTTGACTCCACATGCTGATTGCTTCTGCAGAATAAACACTCGTCTTTGCATATAGTATCAGAGTTTGAGGTCTTCAGTGATTTCAGACCCTTACACTACGAAGAGACAACCATGACCAGGGCATCTCTTATAAGGAAACATTTAATTGGTATTGGTTTACAGTTCCTAGATTTAGTCTATTATTGTCATTGTGGGAAGCATGGTGGCATGTGGGTAGATGTGGCACGGAGTGGTAGCTGAGAGAGTTCTACATTAGGATGAGCAGGTAGCAGAAAGAGAGTGCGACACTGGGCCCAGCTTGGGCATCTGAACCTCAGAGCACAGCTTGCTCCTCTCCCACTTCCTCCAACAAGGGCAGACCTGCAATAATGCCACTCCCTATGAGCTGTGGGGCCATTTTTTACTCAAGTCACCACATTGTCTTACAACAAAAGGTTTGTTTCCTTCGTCTGGGTTCTAGGTCCTATGAGCTCTACCCTCCCATTTTGTAAACCAATGAGTATGTATCTTTTCTCTTCAAACTTTTCCTAGTGGAAAAGTGGCCACGCTTAAGTGATCTAACCTTGGAACAAGAAGCAGATTCTGTTTTCCAGTTTAGTGGAGGTCTCTTTTCCTCATCTAGCTGAACCTCATCCCAGAGTGGAGCCAGTTCTCTGTTCCCTCGAAGGCTAGTGGCAATGTTTCGACCACATGCTGAAACTATTCTCGACAGAGTAACCATTGACGTTGTCAATGGTTTTCTGGTTCCTCCTCCTTGACCCCTCTTGGGAATTTGCTGTCATTGGCCATCTTCATCCTTCAGCTGTTTCTTCAATTCTGACTCTCCGGACTCTCATCTAGTCCTCATCAGTTTACATTTCAGGAAACTGGGAGCCATATGTGATACGCTCCAAAGAAATGCCAGATATTACACGTTTGCATTGATTTTCTCATGGAACACTCTCGATAACCTGATGAGGTAGGTAATCTGCACTCCCATTTGACAAAAGAAATGCAACCTCAGAGAGGTTAAATACGTTGCTCAGTGAGCAGCAAGGGACAGACTCCGTCCTAGGGATCTGAGTGTTTGGAGGGCAGCTCTCGTTCTCTGATGCTTCTTAGTAGAGTTAAACCTTCCCAAAGACGCTGCCCACAGTTCCCTTCTCTTCACTTCCCCAGTAAGAAAACATGGCAAAGACAACTTATAGAAGAAACTGGGGCCTCAGAGTGCATGTCCGTGATGGAGGGGCACATGGAAGCAGGCAGGCAGAATGGTGCTGGAGTAATAACAGACAACTTAGCTCATTGGCCATAGGCTTTTTTACTGACAAGCAAATGTTTTTACACAGTGCACAAGAGATTATCTGTACATGTTTGCCTGCATGCTACCATGCTTCCTACCAGAGTAACAATGGACTAAGCCTCTGAACTTGTAAGCAAACCCCAATTAAATGTCTTTCTTTATAAGAGTTGCTGTGGTCACTGTGACTCCTCACAGCGATAGAAACCCTAAGACATCAACCCTCCCCAAGATCTTCCTCTTTACCAGCCCCATTGCTTCCTCTTGACTGATTCCTTATGGTATCATCCTCATTTCTATTTATACAAATATAGCCTGTTAGTCCCAGTGAGACCAAGGACTCCAGTCCTAGTCATGAAAACAAACAATAGTACAGTTACTGTAAATTTATATCCTTTTCTGTTTTCTGGGCTAATATTCTGTTTCCTCTCTTCTCCAGTACTGTAGGTTGTTGGAAATTTGCTTATTAAAGGGAAGCAAATGTAATTATCTTGACTCTGCAAACTCTTAGGTTTTAATATATAATTGTAAAGGAACACTTTTAAATCAAACCACGTCAAACTAACATCTCGTGGCAATTCAACTCTAACAATCAGCTCTCTGACCCACTTCCCTATTGATGCTTGGGGATCTAACACAACCATAGTTTTGTTTCACTGAACCTTATTCAAGATTCCAGATACTTCTGTGCTCAGTCTCCTGAGTAAGTGTCAGTAACAATGGTAGGACACTGCTTACCAAATCTAGAACTCTTGGAGCTTCAATCACAGGAAAACTGGTACAGAAAGACTGACTGCCTATCAGCCATTTTTTTCCCTGAAATATTTAACTTGGTTCAGATGGAAACTGTTTGGCTGTGCAACTCTTCTGTTGTGAGCTAATGACATTGCCCTATTAACACATGGAAATCATTAATGGCCTAGCTTTTTTTGAAATAAACTGATAATAATATTATTATTTTCTTATTTAGGTTTTAGGTAAATAGAGCAAGTTAAAAACATTCATTAAAATATATTATGGCCACCGCGGAGAGCCCGTGGGCAGAACCCCGCGAGCGAACTTGAGCCTCGGGACCAAAGGTAAGACTAACTTATCTGCTGCAAGTGACTTGCCGGGTGGAATCGGGACAACAGAGGCAGAATCCCTCTAGGACCAGGCACGTCCTGTGTTTACCGGAAGTCCCACACCCGCGGATCCCGGCCCGCAGCAGCTCTCTGCTCCCAGAACCTGTGGGAGAGATACCTTACCGCCTGGTCAGGTGGGCACTCCTGAGGCTGCAGAGCAGAAGAGACCACCAACACTGCCCACCCCTGCCCACATCCCTGGCCCAAGAGGAAACTGTATAAGGCCTCTGGGCTCCCGTGAGAGAGGGCCCAGGTGAGGCAGGAGCCCTGCCTGAGACACCGCCGGAACCTGAAGGAAACAGACCGGATAAACAGTTCTCTGCACCCAAATCCCGTGGGAGGGGAAACAGACCGGATAAACAGTTCTCTGCACCCAAATCCCGTGGGAGGGAGAGCTAAACCTTCAGAGAGGCAGACACGCCTGCGAAACCAGAAGAGACTGCTCTCTACACACATTGCTGATTCCAGAGGAAAACACCGGAGGCCATCTGGAACCCTGGTGCACGGAGGCTCCCGGAAGAGGCAGCGAGATCTTCCCGGTTGCTGCCACGCAGAGAGCCGTGGGCAGCACCCATGAGCCCGAACTCGAGCCTCGGGACCACAGGTAAGACCAACTTTTCTGCTGCAAGTGACCTGCCTGGTGAACTCAAGACACAGGCCCACAGGAACAGCTGAAGACCTGTAGAGGACAAAACTACACACACGAAAGCAGAACACTCTGTCCCCATAACTGGCTGAAAAGAAAACAGTAAAACAGGTCTACAGCACTCCTGACACACAGGCTTATAGGACAGTCTAGCCACTGTCAGAATTAGCAGAACAAAGTAACACTAGAGATAATCTGATGGCGAGAGGTAAGCGCAGGAACACAAGCAACAGAAACCAAGACTACATGGCATCATCGGAGCCCAATTCTCCCACCAAAACAAACATGGAATATCCAAACACACCAGAAAAGCAAGATCTAGTTTCAAAATCAGATTTGATCATGATGCTGGAGGACTTCAAGAAAGACGTGAAGAACTCCCTTAGAGAACAAGTAGAAGCCTACAGAGAGGAATCGCAAAAGTCCCTGAAAGAATTCCAGGAAAACACAATCAAACAGTTGAAGGAATTAAAAATGGAAATAGAAGCAATCAAGAAAGAACACATGGAAATAACCCTGGATATAGAAAACCAAAAGAAGAGACAAGGAGCTGTAGATATGAGCTTCACCAACAGAATACAAGAGATGGAAGAGAGAATCTCAGGAGCAGAAGATTCCATAGAAATCATTGACTCAACTGTCAAAGATAATGGAAAGCGGAAAAAGCTACTGGTCCAAAACATACAGGAAATCCAGGACTCAATGAGAAGATCAAACCTAAGGATAATAGGTATAGAAGAGAGTGAAGACTCCCAGCTCAAAGGACCAGTAAATATCTTCAACAAAATCATAGAAGAAAACTTCCTAACCTAAAAAAAAAGAGATACCCATAGGCATACAAGAAGCCTACAGAACTCCAAATAGATTGGACCAGAAAAAAAACACCTCCCGTCACATAATAGTCAAAACACTAAACGCTCAAAATAAAGAAAGAATATTAAAAGCAGTAAGAGAAAAAGGTCAAGTAACATATAAAGGCAGACCTATCAGAATCACACCAGACTTCTCGCCAGAAAGTATGAAGGCCAGAAGATCCTGGACTGATGTCATTCAGACCCTAAGAGAACACAAATGCCAGCCCAGGCTACTGTATCCTGCAAAACTCTCAATTAACATAGATGGAGAAACCAAGATATTCCATGACAAAACCAAATTTACACAATATCTTTCTACAAATCCAGCACTACAAAGGATAATAAATGGTAAAGCCCAACATAAGGAGGCAAGCTATACCCAAGAAGAGGCAAGAATCTAATCGTCTTGGCAACAAAACAAAGAGAAGAAAAGCACACAAACACAACCTCACATCCAAATATGAATATAACAGGAAGCAATAATCACTATTCCTTAATATCTCTCAACATCAATGGCCTCAACTCCCCAATAAAAAGACATAGATTAACAAACTGGATACGCAACGAGGACCCTGCATTCTGCTGCCTACAGGAAACACACCTCAGAGACAAAGACAGACACTACCCCAGACCGAAAGGCTGGGAAACAACTTTTCAAGCAAATGGTCAGAAGAAGCAAGCTGGAGTAGCCATTCTAATATCAAATAAAATCAATTTCCAACTAAAAGTCATCAAAAAAGATAAGGAAGGACACTTTATATTCATCAAAGGAAAAATCCACCAAGATGAATTCTCAATCCTAAATATCTATGCCCCAAATACAAGGGCACCTACATACGTAAAAGAAACCTTACTAAAGCTCAAAGCACACATTGCACCTCACATAATAATAGGAGATTTCAACACCCCACTCTCATCAATGCACAGATCATGGAAACAGAAATTAAACAGAGACGTAGACAGACTAAGAGAAGTCATGAGCCAAATGGACTTAACGGATATTTATAGAACGTTCTACCCTAAAGCAAAAGGATATACCTTCTTCTCAGCTCCTCATGGTACTTTCTCCAAAATTGACCATATAATTGGTCAAAAAACAGGCCTCAACAGATACAGAAAGATAGAAATAATCCCATGCGTGCTATCGGACCACCACGGCCTAAAGCTGGTCTTCAATAACAATAAGGGAAGAATGCCCACATATACGTGGAAACTGAACAATGCTCTACTCAATGATAACCTGGTCAAGGAAGAAATAAAGAAAGAAATTAAAAACTTTTTAGAATTTAATGAAAATGAAGGTACAACATACCCAAACTTATGGGACACAATGAAAGCTGTGCTAAGAGGAAAACTCATAGGGCTGAGTGCCTGCAGAAAGAAACAGGAAAGAGCATATGTCAGCAGCTTGACAGCACACCTAAAAGCTCTAGAACAAAAAGAAGCAAATACACCCAGGAGGAGTAGAAGGCAGGAAATAATCAAACTCAGAGCTGAAATCAACCAAGTAGAAACAAAAAGGACCATAGAAAGAATCAACAGAACAAAAAGTTGGTTCTTTGAGAAAATCAACAAGATAGATAAACCCCTAGCCAGACTAACGAGAGGACACAGAGTGTGTCCAAATTAACAAAATCAGAAATGAAAAGGGAGACATAACTACAGATTCAGAGGAAATTCAAAAAATCATCAGATCTTACTATAAAAGCCTATATTCAACAAAACTTGAAAATCTACAGGAAATGGACAATTTCCTAGACAGATACCAGGTACCGAAGTTAAATCAGGAACAGATAAACCAGTTAAACAACCCCATAACTCCTAAGGAAATAGAAGCAGTCATTAAAGGTCTCAAAACCAAAAAGAGCCCAGGTCCAGACGGGTTTAGTGCAGAATTCTATCAGACCTTCATAGAAGACCTCATACCAATATTATCCAAACTATTCCACAAAATTGAAACAGATGGAGCACTACGAATTCCTTCTATGAAGCCACAATTACTCTTATACCTAAACCACACAAAGACCCAACAAAGAAAGAGAACTTCAGACCAATTTCCTTATGAACATCGACGAAAAAATACTCAACAAAATTCTGGCAAACCGAATCCAAGAGCACATCAAAACAATCATCCACCATGATCAAGTAGGCTTCATCCCAGGCATGCAGGGATGGTTTAATATACGGAAAACCATCAACGTGATCCATTATATAAACAAACTGAAAGAACAAAACCACATGATCATTTCATTAGATGCTGAGAAAGCATTTGACAAAATTCAACACCCCTTCATGATAAAAGTCCTGGAAAGAATAGGAATACAAGGCCCATACCTAAACATAGTAAAAGCCATATACAGCAAACCAGTTGCTAACATTAAACTAAATGGAGAGAAACTTGAAGCAATCCCACTAAAATCAGGGACTAGACAAGGCTGCCCACTCTCTCCCTACTTATTCAATATAGTTCTTGAAGTTCTAGCCAGAGCAATCAGACAACAAAAGGAGATCAAGGGGATACAGATCGGAAAAGAAGAAGTCAAAATATCACTATTTGCAGATGATATGATAGTATATTTAAGTGATGCCAAAAGTTCCACCAGAGAACTACTAAAGCTGATAAACAACTTCAGCAAAGTGGCTGGGTATAAAATTAACTCAAATAAATCAGTAGCCTTCCTCTACACAAAAGAGAAACAAGCCGAGAAAGAAATTAGGGAAACGACACCCTTCATAATAGACCCAAATAATATAAAATACCTCGTGTGACTTTTAACCAAGCAAGTAAAAGATCTGTACAATAAGAACTTCAAGACACTGAAGAAAGAAATTGAAGAAGACCTCAGAAGGTGGAAAGATCTCCCATGCTCATGGATTGGCAGGATTAATATAGTAAAAATGGCCATTTTACCAAAAGCGATCTACAGATTCAATGCAATCCCCATCAAAATACCAATCCAATTCTTCAAAGAGTTAGACAGAACAATTTGCAAATTCATCTGGAATAACAAAAAACCCAGGATAGCTAAAACTATCCTCAACAATAAAAAAGGACTTCAGGGGGAATCACTATCCCTGAACTCAAGCAGTATTACAGAGCAATAGTGATAAAACTGCATGGTATTGGTACAGAGACAGACAGATAGACCAATGGAACAGAATTGAAGACCCAGAAATGAATCCACACACCTATGGTCACTTGATTTTTGACAAAGGAGCCAAATCCATCCAATGGAAAAAGATAGCATTTTCAGCAAATGGTGCTGGTTCAACTGGAGGTCAACATGTAGAAGAATGCAGATCGATCCATGCTTATCACCCTGTACAAAGCTTAAGTCCAAGTGGATCAAGGACCTCCACATCAAACCAGACACACTCAAACTAATAGAAGAAAAACTAGGGAAGCATCTGGAACACATGGGCACTGGAAAAATTTCCTGAACAAAACACCAATGGCTTATGCTCTAAGATCAAGAATCACAAATGGGATCTCATAAAACTGCAAAAGCTTCTGTAAGGCAAAGGACACTGTGGTTAGGACAAAACGGCAACCAACAGATTGGGAAAAGATCTTTACCAATCCTACAACAGATAGAGGCCTTATATCCAAAATATACAAAGAACTCAAAAAGTTAGACCGAGGGAGACAAATAACCCTATTAAAAAATGGGGTTCAGAGCTAAACAAAGAATTCACAGCTGAGGAATGCCGAATGGCTGAGAAACACCTAAAGAAATGTTCAACATCTTTAGTCATCAGGAAATGCAAATCAAAACAACCCTGAGATTTCACCTCACACCAGTGAGAATGGCTAAGATCAAAAACTCAGGTGACAGCAAATGCTGGCGAGGATGTGGAGAAAGAGGAACACTCCTCCATTGTTGGTGGGATTGCAGACTGGTACAACCATTCTGGAAATCAGTCTGGAGGTTCCTCAGAAAATTGGACATTAAACTGCCTGAGGATCCAGCTATCCCTCTCTTGGGCATATACCCAAAAGATGCCCCAACATATAAAAAAGACACGTGCTCCACTATGTTCATCGCAGCCTTATTTATAATAGCCAGAAGCTGGAAAGAACCCAGATGCCCTTCAACAGAGGAATGGATACAGAAAATGTGATACATCTACACAATGGAATATTACTCAGCTATCAAAAACAACGAGTTTATGAAATTTGTAGGCAAATGGTTGGAACTGGAAAATATCATCCTGAGTGAGCTAACCCAATCACAGAAAGACATACATGGTATGCACTCATTGATAAGTGGCTATTAGCCCAAATGCCTGAATTACCCTAGATGCCTAGAACAAATGAAACTCAAGACGGAGGATCAAAATGTGAATGCTTCACTCCTTCTTTAAAAGGGGAACAAGAATACCCTTGGCAGGGAAGAGAGAGGCAAAGATTAAAACAGATACTGAAGGAACATCCATTCAGAGCCTGCCCCACATGTGGCCCATATATATACAGCCACCCAATTAGACAAGATGGATGAAGCAAAGAAATGCAGAAGTGTAGATCGCTCCTGAGAGACACAGCCAGAATACAGCAAATACAGAGGCGAATGTCAGCAGCAAACCTCTGAACTGAGAATAGGACCCCCGTTGAAGGAATCAGAGAAAGAACTGGAAGAGCTTGAAGGGGCTCGAGACCCTATATGTACAACAATGCCAAGCCACCAGAGCTTCCAGGGACTAAGCCACTACCTAAAGACTATACATGGACTGACCCTGGACTCTGACCTCATAGGTAGCAATGAATATCCTAGTAAGAGCACCAGTGGAAGGGGAAGCCCTGGGTCCTGCTAATACTGAACCCCAGTGAACTAGACTGTTGCGGGAGGGCGGCAATGGGGGGGGTGGGGAGGGGAACACCCATAAGGAAGGGAGGGGGGGGATGTTTGCCCGGAAACCGGGAAAGGGAAAAACACTAGAAATGTATATAAGAAATATTCAAGTTAATAAAAAAAAAAAAAAAAAATATATTATGTTTCTTCTTTTCTTTTTCAAGTGTATATGACCATTCTTAGCTCAAACAGCAAGATAATATTAAAAATGTTAGTTAAAAAACAGGGCACCTCTACAAGTTCTTCACCCAAGGAATTTAGTTTCCCTTTTTTTTCCCCCACTTCTCTTAACATATTTTCCACCACGAAGCATCAGGATAAACTAGAGGCTGTAGAAGAATTTTAATCCAGCAACATGGCTGCTCTGGCAAGAAATCACATCCATAGACCTTCTAGATCTCTGTGAATCTGCTGGAATGCAGATGTGCCCTTAGTACACACCTTTAATCCCTAACAAGGAAGGTAAGGTTAGTCTGTAGAAAGAAGCAGCCATGTTTGAAAGTGAAGCCTAATTGAGGGCAGACAAAATGATGAATCAGAGAAAGATTTGACAGAATGAGTCAGAGATAGGATACACCCAGCTCTCACAAGAACAGGCAGGAAGGAGAGGCTACTTTTGTATAGTGCAGGGAGAGAAAGGTATGTGTATGTGTGTGGCATTTTTAGCAGAGAAAAAAAGCTAGAAACAGGTAAAGACAGAATGAACCGGTTTATTAGAAGGATCCAGAAGATTAGAACATATAGCCATAGGTAGTAAGTGCAAGCATAGCGATTCAATGGGAAGCCAAGAGAAGCCAGATTGAATTGGTCAGCTTGGAAGATTAGATTGTTCAGAGGCTAGAAGCTTCCAGCCCTAGGGATAGTTAGAAGAAAGGGAAACCCTCTGGGCTCAGCTAATGCATGCATTTGCATAGCTTGGGTATCACTCTCACCTCATCGCTTCATCTGAGGGAATAAAAATAACATTTACAAGTGTCCCCAAGCCTTAGCTTCAGTTTGGGGCTGATAACTGAAGCTGGTGATACAGATTATACGTAACAATTAGCTTTCCAAAAGAACGGCTCACAAGGTTTCCTTGCACAGAGTTGAACTCATGTTCATTCTCTTCATGTACTTCAGCAATTAGGCTTCTGACTTATACCTTAAGGTAGTTGTTTTAAATAATGTTTACATGATGATTGGGGAAAAGAAGATAAGTCATGACTTAGAGATCTGTAGTGGGAAGGATTTCATTATTCTTTTGGCTGAGACTTTTAGACAATTCTTATCCTTTGAGCAACATGCTATTACTTCAAATATGGACCAGAGTTAAAGGAAGACATATTTGCTGCTAATGACACATAAGATTGGCTTGTTGAGGGTCAGAGAGGAGTCAGTTTATTTTTAATATTTTGAATAATGCTTGTATTAACTTTTTCCGATGAATCTTTTTTCTTATGTATGTACTAGCATGTATTCTGATAATTTCAAACAGAAAGTATCAATGTGTGGTTTCTCATCTCCTTGTCTCATGCCCATTGTCTTTTGGTTTGGCAGTCTAAGAGCAGCCGCATGAGCTGCACACACTTAGCTCCTCGTTCTTTCCTTTTGACACTTTAGGATGTCCATAGATGCAGTTCTCAGTTGATAGTCTAGGAAATAATAAAGTTTGTGTGCTATAATAAAGAGGAATAGCATTATAATTATTTTTCTCCTTCCTTGCATGTGCGTGCGCACGTGTGTGTGCGTGTGTTGCTGTTAGCTTTTTGAAATAGGGTCTACATAGCCCAGGTGGCCTTAGACTCATGATTATCTCTTCTCAGTCTTCCTAGTGCTGGGATGGTAGCATCTACCACTATGCCTGGCTTTTCCTTTTAGTTTAGATCAGATTATCTCTTAGGTCTTGAATAAGTAGTAGGAAATGAAACTGCAGGCATCAACAATATATGAATCATCTTTTCAGGCTGTTATCAGGATCTCTGTCTCACTTTGTACTCTATGTGGAGCTCTACAGACATCTAGAAAATCTTGTTTGAGCCATGATAATTTTGATCTTGCAGCCAGGCTACAGAATCTGCCCATTAAAGTTGATTTCTTAGTACCTTGAAATTATTTTCAAACAATCTGGGTTCGAGCTGCCATTTAAGGATGCAATATAATTTTCAAACAACACTCAGATGTAAGAAAAGCCAATATGAATCAAGCAGCCTTAAGGGCAAATCGGATTGGTGTCCTTCAATTTCACTATGTCTCTCAATTTCACATTCTTGTAGTGAAAAGTATCCTTAGCAACTAGGACTGTGGTCCTGCTGCATAAAAACAGACCCTAGACCAACCCAACAGTTAAGGTTCAACAGCCAAATCTAGAGCTATTGCCCTGCCTAGATAAGCACACAGATTGCCAGACAGCAAGGACACAAGATAGAAAAAAGAATGCTTTAGGCCACACGCTCGGTGGCCTCTCCTTCCTAGCCCTACTAGGCTGCTCAACATAAGAAAGTCTGACACTTCACTGTGGCAGAAGAGAAAAAGACAGGGAAACAGCAATGCTTACAGGGTATGCAGAATATTCTGAATGAAAAGGGTCATAATTGAGTCTTCCTGCAACCAAAATTTATGTCACACAAATTGGTTCTATGGAAAAGAGAAAGACAATGAGAAAAGAGAATTAATTCCCAGTGACAGTGTTTGAACATTGAGGCTGTTTGGTAGATTTTGAAATTAGTTTATTTCTCAAAAATTGATATACATATATTACTCTTATAATAAAATATATTTTAAAATCTTATTGTGTATATTCATTGTACATGGTAGTATGTTACTGAGGACATTTTGTTTCTTGTTTCTGTGTGTGTATGATTGTGTATGTGTGTCAGTATGCATGTCAAGTGTCTTCCTTAATCATTCTTTAAAATTTTTAAAGATTTTATTTATTTTATGTATGTGAATACCCTGTATCTGTTTTCAGACACACTAGAAGGAGGCATTAGATCACATTACAATTGGTTAAGAGCCATCATGTAGTTGCTGGGAATTGAACTCAGGACCTCTGGAAGAGCAGTCAGTGCTCTTAACCTCTGAGCCATCTCTCCAGTCCCTTTACTACTACTACTACTACTACTACTACTACTACTACTACTACTACTACTACTACTACTATGACTACTACGACTACTACTACTACTACTACTACTACTACTTCTTCTTCTTCTTCTTCTTCTTCTTCTTCTTCTTCTTCTTCTTCTTCTTCTTCTTCTTCTTTTACATTTTTTTCTTTATTAACTTGAGTATTTCTTATTTACATTTCGATTGTTATTCCCTTTCCCGGTTTCCGGGCCAACATCGCCCTAACTCCTCCTCCTCCCCTTCTATATGGGTGTTCCCCTCCCCATCTTCCCCCCATTACCGCCCTTCCCCCAACAATCATGTTCACTAGGGGTTCAGTCTTGGCAGGACCAAGGGCATTCTGCACACTTCTACATGTTGA